>NC_079192.1:88476152-88668652 GCF_029499605.1 Hyla sarda
ATAATCATATCACACATACATTCACTTACAAAATGTCCAAATTAACTGGATCCTCTATCCGGGACTAATGAAAATACCAAAGAAAACATAAAACAGACCAAATAACTGAAATAAACAAAATAAATCACATATCAACACAACAACTGGTCCGGCTACCATAACGCTATAACATGAAACAATATGAAACAATATAGGTATAACAATATAGATATAACACAATATACGTACAAAATTACTAAATATACTATATAAATAAAATATAATATAAACAAAATATATGCACTACAGAAAACACCTACAAGATCAATAGAAAACCCTAGGAAAAACCCTACACTAAAACTGTACCCTCACCCATACCACCCCTCCTGTACATGGGTCAGAGTCCATACCGTTCTTACAGTTCACAAAGTCCAGTCCTTAACTGACCCATGTCAGGTCCCCCAAAGATGAACACCACCACCCACAAGCACACCCTCCCCACCTAGCACTCCTCCCAACCAACTTATACACAAACTTATACACACTGAACCACAAACCACTTTAGGCCCAAGTTTGGTCGCCTGTAAGCCCTTCATACGATATCAGCTTAAAAACAAAACAAAAAGCTAGCGTGCACATGCATCAGCCCACCACCAGGGAGAAGGATGGCAGACTTGATACATTCAAAATAATTTTACACTCTTTCCCTAACTCCCCCTACAATTCTCCCTAATCCTATCCCTCCATTCAAACTAACCCTGTTCTCATCCTATCTCTATCCCTATAACACTGTCCCTAACCAAAATAAAGGTACTCTACCTAAAAGGTCTAGTACCTAGGGCACATCAAAAGAAAACCCTCTCCATAGGAGAGAAGCCCTACTGGTACCAAGACTGCCATACTCCAAAGACCTGATCTTCCCGAGGTCACCAGTGATGTTCCTACAGACCTCCACCTCGGAGAGGATTTTCTGTTGGGTCGACACTAAACACCGTGCATTCCACGTGTAGTACCTAACCACTAAACTAACTAAGAATAAAGTGCCCCGATCTCGGCCACCCAGGTTCCTGAATGCCCCATAAGCCCACTCCTGATAGGTAAGGCCGGCAAGTTGACTCCAGCCGATGGAAGCGCCCACCCTGTTGTAAACCCCTATATTAAAGGGACAATGAAGCAGGAAATGGTCCATGCTTTCCAGCGTGTCCCCGAACTCTTCTCGGGGACATCCCCGGTCATCAGAGTTCCTACACTTCAAATTGTCCCTCACATATAGCTTCCCCTGAAAGCAGCGCCAGGCCAAGTCCCAAAACTTCTGGGGGATCCTTTTCATGTTTAAAAGGTACAATCCCACCCTCAGATCCCGACCTGGGCAGTCCCTGAGCGCCAGAGGCTTCTGGAAGTGGGTCAACAGAACCCGTTTGTCAAGGAACTGCCTTGACTGGGTCCTGATCTCCCACACTCCCAGACCCCACCGACGTATCACCTTCAGAGTCGGGGTAGCATAAGTCGGAAGATGCCCATGGGGCGTACGGAGGTCCTTCACTTGCCCTCCTGTCTCCCATTCCTGGAAGAAAGGCCGAAACCATTCCCTGCAGGAGAGTACCCACGGAGAAGCCCTCTCTGACCAGAGGTTTGAGATGTTAGCTTTCAAGAAGGTGTTGGTTAAGAACACCACAGGGTTTACCATAGATAAACCCCCTAGTCTCCTCGTGCGGTACGTAACCTCCCTCTTGACTAGGTTCATCCTGTTTCCCCATAACAGTTGGAAAAACAGGCTGTAGATCCTAGTGTGGTAAGCCTCTGGCAAGATACATACGCTGCCCAGATAGATAAACAAGGGGAGCAGGTACGATTTGATCAGGTGTACCCTTTCCCTGAGTGTCATAGACCAACTCTTCCATTGGTCCACCTTCTGAGCGGCATCCTGGAGCTTACCATCCCAGTTTTTGGTGGGATAATCATCCTTGCCGAATATGATGCCCAAAACTTTTGCTGACTCTTGGGGCCCTGGAAGGGTGTCCGGGAGATCAAACGTGGGATCTCCCCCTCCCAGCCAGAGACTCTCACACTTATCCCGGTTGATCTTAGACCCGGATGCCTCCGAGTAGCGGTCCACTTCCGACATCACCACATCGACCTCCTCTCGCGAGGACACGAAAATGGTGACATCGTCAGCGTACGCCACCACTCTCTGGGCGACATCCAGCTCCGCCAGACTCATCCCGACTCCCGCCAACGGCCCACAATCTACCCTCCGGACGAAGGGATCGATTGCGAACACGTATAACAGCGGGCTCAAAGGACAACCCTGACGGACTCCGGACCCCACCTCAAAAGAGCGGCCAGACCAACCGTTCACCAGTGGGAAACTCTCTGCCCCTGCATACAAGATCTTAAGCCAATTAACAAAAGGACTCGGTAAGCCATATCTCAGGAGGACGGACCAGAGGTACTCGTGGTTCACCCGATCAAACGCTTTGGCCTGATCCAGGGACAGCAAGTACCCCTTCCAGAAACCCGCACTACTCCGCTCCACTGCCTCCCTGACACTAAGGACCGCACTTAAGGTGCTTCGGCCTGGAACAGAGCAGTGCTGGGCCCGCGAAAGGAGCCGGGGTGCAAACTTCACCAGCCGATTAAACAGTATCTTAGCCAGAAGCTTCCTGTCCGTATTGAGAAGAGCTATGGGCCTCCAATTCTCAATACGGCTGGGATCTTTACCCTTTGACAAAAGAATCAGGGCTGACCTCCTCAATGACTTCGGCAGAGTGCCCGAGGAGAGACACTCATTGAATACCTCAGTCAAGAGGGGAGCTAAAGACTCCTTAAAGGTCCTGTACCACTCGGATGTTAAGCCATCCGGACCTGGTGACTTCTTAGGGGCAAGCCCCTCGATCGCCAGTCTCACTTCCTCTTCCCTGATTTCTTCTGCCAAAACATCAAGAGAGGGGTCTACCCCTGGCTCAGGAATGGTTTCAGTCAGGAAAACCGACATCTTGTCTCTATCTAGATCCTTCCTCCCCAAGAGGTGCGAGTAGAAGGATCTGACGACCTCCAAGATCCCTGATCTGGACCGATTCAGAGATCCTGTACTATCAATCAGTCCTGAAATGACTTTACTACTCACTGACATCTTACAGTTTCTGTAAGGGTCGGGCGAGCGGTACCTCCCGTAATCCCTCTCAAAAACCAAAGATGCGTGCCTATCATACTGACACCCCATCAGCAAGGATTTCACTCTGGAGATATCCTCTCGGCTACCTCCAGTCGAGACGAGAAGCTCGAGTTTCCTCCTCAGTCCCTGATACAGGCGATACCTGTTCAAGGACCTGAGGCTCGAGAGCTGGTGGAAGAACCCCGCAACCCGCTTCTTGAATATCTCCCACCACTCTGACTTACTACTACATAGGCCCAGTAAAGGTACCTGACTCTGAAGAAAATCCTCAAAGGACTGTCTTATCTCCGCTTCCTCCAGGAGGGACGAATTCAGCTTCCAATAACCTTTACCCATCCGGGGGGTCTCTGAAACATTCAAGGAAAACAAAATCATACAGTGATCGGAGAACTCCACCTCAACCACGGACACTGCGGAAGAGACGGCTTCCTCCTTTAAATAAAACCTATCTATTCTAGACCTGCGACTACCTTGATGATAGGTGAAACCCGCGTGGCCCGAGGGGTTCCGGATGTGGGCATCCTCTAGGCGAGCTTCTCTAGCTATGCTAATCAGTGCCACACTATCACAAGTCAGCGGACCATTGGAGCCTCTCCTATCTTGGGACCTCGTGACATTATTGAAGTCCCCTCCAAAGATCACCTGCCGACTCGTAAAAAGAAAGGGCTTAATCCTCATAAAGAGATCTTTACGGCCCCGCTTAGTTTGCGGGGCATAGATGTTAATGAGCCGGAGCTCCTGCCCCTTCATGAGGACATCTAGGATCAGGCACCTCCCCATTTCTAATTCAATAACCCGTCGGCATTCAACAGGAGCGGTAAAAAGGACCGTCACCCCACTATACGGCTCAGCCGCAAGAGACCAGTGGGAGGGACCGCGCCTCCACTCTCTCCTGGCTTTTACCAGGGAGGCTAGATCTGACAACCTGGTCTCCTGTAAAAAGAAAATGTCGGCTTCAACGCGGCCGAGAAAATCAAAGGCTGCAAATCTAGCCGTATCAGATTTTATGCTGGCACAATTAATAGATGCCAGCGTCAATGGGGTGAGTGCCGCCATACAGGGTGATTGAGTTAGACGGCCTTCTATCCCTTACACCTTCTTCCTCTCCTTTCCCCCACCCCCATCTGAGTCAGAGGAAGACCCCTTACCCCTTTTAAGGCTGTGGGATAAATCCATCCCAGGATCTTTACCTTTGGAATCCAGAGTTGCCTTTCCCCTTGAGGAACCCACCTCAGGGGTGGAAGGCTCGGCGCCCCCTTGAGGCTGCACCACTTCCCGCCCCTCTTCCTCCCCCTCAAGAGGAGGAGGCGAGATAGTATCCCCGAGGGCCTCATACCGATTCGAGAGGACGATCAGAGGGTCGGAGACTGGGATGTTCCTTTTCAGGTCTGGGGCTGTAACAGAAGAGAGGAACAGAACCTCCTTACTTTTTCCCCTTTTCCTCCTCCTCTTCTTTTTACGGTCACCATTTAGTTTCTGCCCTCCCTCCTCCTCCTCATCCACTGTTTCGTATTGGGAAGAACTGGAGGAGAGGGCAATCTCACCCTCCTCTCTGCGAATTCTCCCGACCTCCTCATCCAACTCAGTCTCACCCAAAACCTCAGATTGCTGACCAACTGAGCCCGTGCCTGGAGAGGGAGCCAGAGCTACCCCTGGCACCTGGGAAATCTCCTGGACCCTCTCCAACCTGCGCTTCTCCTCTCGCCTCAGCTTAGAGGGGGTCTTGTGCTTCTCCCTCACTGGTTTTGGTGCCCCTTCTCCATGGCTGGTCCCCTCCCCCACTGAGGCAACCGACAGGCTCTCCACAGCAGGAGTGGTCGCAGCATAGGAAAAGGAGCGCGGACACCGGCTGAAAGGGTGACCTAAGTCACCACACAAGTTACACCTAATCTGCCCACAGGTGGCTGCCAGGTGACCCACCCCACAGCAGAGGGCGCATATCTGCTGAGTGCAGTTTGCACTAAAATGGTTAGGGTCACCACACCTGTGACACAGCTTCGGCTGCCCTTGGTAGAAGACCTGAATCCTGTCGCGTCCAAGGAAGGTGGCCGAAGGGATGTGGGTGACTGTGTTCCCTGAACGCCTGAGACGGACGGAAAACGTCCAGGCCCCAGACCAGATCCCGTGTTCATCAAAATTCTTTCGGGGGACGTCCGTCACCTCCCCGTACCTGCCCAGCCAGGTCATGATATCGTAGCATGAAAGTGACTCATTACGGGTTAATACGGTCACCTTCTTCAGCATGCTTTGGCGGGATACCGCTTTTACAGCAAAATCACGCCATCCGGGCTCGTTCTTCATCAGCTCATAATTAGACCAGAAAAGATCAAGTCCCTCTGGCCTAACAAAGCTGACGTCAAACTCGGAGGAGCCGAAGGGGTGAATCAGGGCAAAGATGTCCCTAGCCCTGAAACCCATCTGGAGCAGAAGCTCCACCACCTTGCCCCTTTGTGGGCACGCATCATTGCCAGTCCACACCAAACGGGCCACATTCCTGCGGCCAGCCTCCTGCCCGGGTGTATGGAGGGACCATACGATCTCCCCATCTTTTTCTCGGAACGCTCCAAGACCATGTCTCTCCACCCAAAAAGACAGGTCCACCTCCTTTCCCTCTACCTGGAGCGTCCTCTCTCCTCTCCTAAGTGCCTCCAGGAGGCGCCGCTGCAAGTGACCATTTCCAGATTCCAAAGGTAAAGAACTCCCTGAACCTCCCGAACCCCCAGCCGCCACACTTGCATAACTCCTGGCGACTGGGGGGGCAGCCGGACCAGACCCCGACACACCAGAGCCACCAGCACTTACACCACAATCATTCCTCCCATCCATGACACTCCTCCTATTCATACCACTACCATTCCTCTCATCCACAGCACTACCACTCCTCCCATCTGCACCACTACCACTCCTCCCATTCACACCACTCCTCCCATTCACACCACTACCACTCCTCCCATTCACACCATTACTCCTCTCATCCACAGAACTTCCACTCCTCCCATTCACAGCACTACCACTCCTCCCATTCACACCATTACTCCTCTCATCCACAGAACTTCCACTCCTCCCATTCACAGCACTACCACTCCTCCCATTCACAGCACTACTCCTCTCATCCACAGCACTTCCACTCCTCCCATTCACAGCACTACCACTCCTCCCATTCACACCACTACTCCTCTCATCCACAGAACTTCCACTCCTCCCATTCACAGCACTACCACTCCTCCCATTCACACCACTACTCCTCTCATCCACAGAACTTCCACTCCTCCCATTCACAGCACTACCACTCCTCTCATTCACACCACTACTCCTCTCATCCACAGCACTTCCACTCCTCCCATTCACAGCACTACCACTCCTCCCATTCACACCACTACTCCTCTCATCCACAGAACTTCCACTCCTCCCATTCACAGTACTACCACTCCTCTCATCCACACAGGTATTACTAAACCCTTTCAGTGCAGTAACTTTTTCACTCTTACTTTTGGCTGAGCTGGCCGGGATAGACTGTAATGTTGCTGGTGCCGATGTCACTAACTCTGCCTCTGGCATCACATCTCTGCCGCTGATGTCACTAGTTCCATCTCCTGACGTCACTTCCATGAGCAGGGCCGCCCCTCCTCCTTCACCATGTGACGTGTAGGAAATCCCCTCCCTCACAGGGGAAGTTTCCATTATGTCAGCACTTGCACTGAACGACCGCATGGACTGTCCAGCTGATGCCCGGACACTCCCCCCCCTCACAGGGGAGTGCCCTGCAGCACCAGCAATGCCCAGGGGACCGCCCCCCACTTCAAGCCTGTCCTGCCCTTCCCTACCGACAGGACAGGAGGGCTTCTCAGCATCTCCCTCCGCCATCTTGGATTTCACACTGTACCCCCCGTGCTGGCCCCGCTCCACCTCAGAAGTGGGGTCTTGCAGAGTGGGGGGCCCAGCAGCCTGTACCGACTTCTCAGCCGGCCCAGACTGCTGGAAAGGACTAAATACAAAACGGGTGACTTCTCCCACTTTCCTCTTCTTTTTGCTCCTCTGCCCTTTCTTCTTCCCTCCTTCAGGGCCCAGATCATCACCAAAAGAAAAGTTCTGGAAATGAGTGGGGGATTCCTGCAGGATGATGGCCCGGAGCACCCCTCCATCACTGTCCTCCTCGCTCTCATCAGCAGATGACACAGGTAAGGCCACCATTTGAGCAGCAGCAAGGTGGTCTTCACTGAGGGGGGGGCTAGGGGTGACACAGACAGCAGGGGCCCCACCATCCAGCACCACACTCTCCACCCTCCCCTCAGCCTCTCCGACAATCTCTGACTGTTCCACCTCCTCCTCACCGCCACTACTCTCCCCATCATCCACCACCTCCTTACCTGGGGATTTCATGGCGGTGAATCTGTCCTTGTTTAGCAATTTTTCACGGAAAAGTCCACTGCCTTCCAAAAGGACCTTTCTCCTTTCTTCCAACGCCTTAATCTCTGTTTTCCGGGCTTGTATTCTCACCCTCAGCTCGGGTCGTTTTTTCTTGGGACCCCTGTCAGCCAGGTTTTGGGCCAGGCGCAAATCCTCCCTGGCTGCCTTTAGTTCTTTCCCACAGCGGTCGTACTCTGTAAACCGAGCCGTCATCTTGGAGCAATATATTTCCGCGGACTCTTTCGGGTCTCGGTTGCCCCACATCTCAACATTCTGCAGGCTTTTCATGGCCTTCCTGCCACTAGTGGCCTTTCCACTACTCGCCGTTGCCTGGGGAGCAGGGACCACATTACTGCGGTCCCTGCTAGATTTTCTCACACAGGCCGGAAGACTGGCTGTAGTTGGCTTCTCTCCACCCCCCGCCAGCCTGGAACGGGAAGTGGAGCCCCGAGATTCCCGGGGCTCCATGCAGGGAGGCTCTCCCCAGGAGTCTGCCACCCTCCTGGGAAAAGCTGTTAGAACACCTGCCTCTGTAGTCTGCTTGGAAGTCCTGGAGAGCTCAAACAGGGACACACCCGCACGCTTCTCACACTGAACTGGTGTGTTTCACAGGAAGTGCTCTCTGCTGACACCTCTGTCCATGTCCGGAACTGTCCAGAGTAGGAGAAAATCCTCATCGCAAACCTCACCTGCTCTGGACAGTTCCTGACAAGGACAGAGGTGTCAGCAGAGAGCACTGTGGTCAGACAGAAAGGAAATTTAAAAAGAAAAGAACTTCATGTGGATCATGCAGCAGCTGATAAGTACTGCAATGATTAAGATTTTTGTTATGGACGTAATTTACAAATCTGCTTAATTTTCTGGAACCAATTGATTAAAAAAAAAAATGTTTTCCAGTGGAGTACCCCTTTAATGGGTAGCAAAATTTGCCACAGAAAATCTGAAGCAAAATACACAAAAAATAGGCACATATGAACGTATCTGTAAATTCTGAACTTCCAATGAATAATCTGTAATACAGAACCTACCTACTGTGTCCAATTTATAGTAATGATGTCCGCTTATGTGGCAATGAGGCTTTTAGGCTCTTTCAGATGGCAAGCCCTGTGTGCTAATCCTACCCATGCACCTTCTCCCTGAGTTTTTGTCTTCATAATACTAAGGGCCAATTCACACTACTGAATTTCCAAGTGGAATTCCACTCAGAAATCCCACTAAAGGGTCAGACAAGCATTTTAAGTTCCTTGCTGCAGCACAAACCTCCCCTCTATACAAAACGACCTATATGTATTACACTTCCCCATATAGTATTAATTCCTTCTGTGCCCCATATGGTATTAGGCCCACTTACATTTCCCCATATATGGTAGTAATAGGCCCCAACATTGCCCCCATAGAGTAGTAGGCCCCAAATATTGTACCCATATAATTTTATGCCAGAAACATTGCTCTCATAGAATATTATGCCATTCACATTGCCCCATACAATTTTGTGCTGCTCACACAGCTCTATGGACAAAAAAAATAAAAAAAACACCACTCACCACTCACTCATGGACAGTGTCACGCAGAGCTGCTGCTACACGGACTGGCTCCTTTCTGTCATGTCAGCTACTGCAGCACACATTCAATACTGTGTGCGTCTTAACGGTGCACTCAGCGTTGAACGTTGCAGTTGCTAGGGGATTTGGGACAGGTGACCTGGATTTGCTGGTGAGCCCCCCTTTATCTATGTGAAGAAGAAAAAACAAGGGAACAGAGATGGCGCTAATTAGTGCAATTATTTCCGGTGGTTAACTGTAAATACAGTAGATAGATGAATCTGCTCACCTTGGAGTGTTGCGCACAACACTGTAAAGCGCCTTGAATAGATAGATGTTGGGAGGCAGCCGGCCATCTATGCAGTTGTCACAACGGTGCCCGGATACAGGTAGACAATCTGGATAAGGAAGACCTAACAGGGTTCCTCTCTTTTCCATAAAAAATTAGATTTCTGGTGAGAGCAATGTGTCTTTTATTAGGTAAGTATACAAGGCAACTTAGTGGAGAACGCATTCTAAAGGACTCTGCCTTCTTCCTCAGGTCCGTGTAACATCAAACAGAGTGATACACACACACATATATATATATATATATATATATATATATATATTTATTTATTTGTTAAAATTCAAATAAAGGAGGGATTCAGGCATCATGGAGTCAGGGATGATGTCAGTTCCTGTGGTCTGTTACTGTTTTGGTAGTTGATCATTATAACTATATCACTATATCACTTATAAAATCTGGCCATCAGTTTCAGCAGGCTCATTATAGTGTATGGAGGGTTGGTGGTATGGCTGTGAAGCTAAGCAGAACATATGAGGCTGAGTTGTGTATGGCAGACCATGGGACTGATTAAAATCCTGGGATATATGATAGTTTAAAGAGTACCTGTCACCAAATAAACTGTTATAAACTAACTCAGGCTATGTTCCTTAACATTCCTCTCACTCAAAAAAAAATAATAAAAAAATAAAAAATCAGGGCTTTGCAAAGCAGTGTATCATACCTTTATTCTTGCTCACATAGTGAAATCTCCCAGCAGGAGAAAGTAGGGGTTTCCCAGGAGACATAGTTAGTTAGTACGGTTGAAAAAAGACATACGTCCATCAAATTCAACCAGAGAATTGAAGGGTAGGGGTGCGGTGCGATATTGGGGAAGGGATGGGATTTTATATTTGTTCATTAATGTTATTTTGCTCCAAGAATGTATCTAACCCTGTTTTAAAGCTATTAATTGTTCCTGCTGTGACCAGTTCCTGAGGTAGACTGTTCCATAAGTTCACAGTTCTTATGGTGAAGAAGGTGTGTCGCCCCTTGAGACTAAACCTTTCCTTCTCCAGACGGAGGGAGTGCCCCCTCGTCCTTTGGGGGGGTTTAACCTGGAACAGTTTTTCTCCATATTTTTTGTATGGGCCATTTATATACTTATATACGTTTATCATATCCCCCCTTAAACGTCTCTTCTCAAGACTAAACAAGTGTAACTCCTTTAATCGCTCCTCATAGCTAAGATGTTCCATGCCCCATGTTAGTTTAGTCGCGCGTCTCTGCACCCTTTCCAGCTCCACAGTGTCCCTTTTATGGACTAGTGCCTAAAACTGAACAGCATATTCCAGGTGAGGCCGTACCAATGCTTTATAAAGGGGGAGTATTATGTCCCTGTCCCTTGAGTCCATGCCTCTTTTTATACATGACAATATCCTGCCGGCCTTGGAAGCAGCAGCCTGACATTGCATGCTATTCTGTAGTCTGTGATCTACAAGTACACCCAGATCTTTCTCTACCAGTGACTCTGCCAGTTTAATCCCCCCCCTAAGACATATGACGCATGCAGGTTATTAGTACCCAGATGCATAACTTTACATTTATCCACATTGAACCTCAGTGGATGTGGATGCCCAGACACTTAGTCTATCCAAGTCATCCTCTATAGACTATACACATCCTCTATAGACTGTACCATGCTACAAAGCTTGATGTCATCTGCAAAGATAGAAACAGAGCTGTTAATACCATCCTTTATATCATTGATAAATAAATTAAACAACAGCGGGCCCAGTACAGAACCTTGGGGTACACCACTAATAACCGTGGTACAAATCACTGAGAGCTGTGAATGGGGAGGGCACACTGGCGTAGTAAACTGGTAATGGACACGAGACAAAATGACGAAAGCTTAAACAGTAGAGCAGGGATGAACGGGTCCTCGTAGATGTGACGGCCTGTGGGGTGCATACAAAGCTGAACAGTATCATATAGAAACAACAGAAGAAACGCAGTACGCACTCACTGCTACCATAGCTGTATCCAATCCGGGAGTTCGGGGCTCAAGGTCTCACGAGCTGCATGCGAGAACGCTCGGAGGCAGCGCCGACCGTTTCGTACGTCAGATGCGTACTTCTTCCGGCCTCCGGACTCCCGGATTGGATACAGCTACGGTAGCGGTGAGTGCGTACTGCGTTTCTTCTGTTGTTTCTACTAATAACCGGGGACCAATCAGAGTACAAATCAGTGACCACCACTCTCTGGGTACGATCCATGAGCCAGTGTTCAATCCAGTTACAAACTAAAGTTTCCAAACCCAAAGACCTTAACTTACCTGTCAGACGTCTATGAGGGACAGTAGCAAACGCTTTAGCAAAATCCAGAAACACTATGGGGGAGATTTATCAAAACCTGTGCAGAGGAAAACTTGCCCAGTTGCCCATAGCAACCAATCAGATTGCTTCTTTCATTTTTCACAGGGCTTCATAAAAATGAAAGCAGCAAGCTGATTGGTTGCTATGGGCAACTTGGCAAGTTTTCCTCTGTACAGGTTTTGATAAATCTCCCCCAATATATCCACAGCCGTTCCTCTGTCAAGGCTTCTACTCACATCTTCATAAAAGCAAATTAGATTGGTTTGACAACTTCTATCCTTAGTAAACCCATGCTGGCTATCACTTATAATACTATTATCCCCTATGTATGTATGTAATCCCTTATAAGTCCTTCAAACTATTTACCCACAATACACATTAAACTTACGGGTCTATAATTGCCTGGCGAAGACCTAGAGCCCTTTTTGAAGAATGGCACCGCATTTGCCTTGCGCCAGTCCCTTGGCACAATACTAGGCACCAGTGAATCTCTAAATATCATGAACAGGGGTACAGATATTACTGAACTTACCTCTCTAAGAACTCTTGGGTGCAATCCATCTGGCCCTGGAGATTTGCTTACATTTATATTACCTAACTTACCTTGTACCATCTCTACATTAAGCCAGTTCAGTACATTACATGATGTGTTACCAGCACTGACCTGGCCAATGTCAGCTCCTTTTTCCATAGTGTATACAGAACTAAAGAACCCATTCAGTATCTCCGCCTTCTCTTTATCGCCTGTGACAACCTCCCCATTATCATTATTAAGGGGTCCTACATGCTCTGTCCTTGTTTTTTTTTACATTTATATATCTAAAAAAAATATTTAGGATTAGTTTTGCTTTCTTTGGCCACCTGTCTCTCATTTTGAATTTTTGCTGTTTTTATTACATTTTTACAGATTTTATTAAGCTCCTTGTACTGTTTAAATGTTATCGCTGACCCATCAGATTTGTATTTTTTTAAAGCAATTTTTTTGTTGTTTATTGCTCTTTTAACATCATTTGTCAGCCATGTAGGATTTAGTTTTAATCGTTTATATTTGTTCCCCTTTGGTATATATTTAGCTGTATAGTTATTTAGAGTTGATTTAAAGATGTCCCATTTACCTTCTGTATCAGTATTTGAGAACACCTCCCCCCAGTCTATGTCCTGTAGTGCAGCCCTCAGCCCAGGGAAGTTTGCCTTTTTAAAGTTATATGTTTTTGCCTTCCCCGCCTGTCTTTGTTTTCTACATTTTAAGTCAAAAGTAACTATATTGTGGTCGCTATTACCAAGGATTTCCCTCACAGTTACATTACCAACCGGCTCTGCGTTGTTGGAAATGATCAGATCCAACAAGGCATCACTTCTTGTTGGGTCCTCCACAAACTGGCCCATAAAATGATCCTGCAATAAATTAAGGAATTGTCGCCCCTTTGTAGTTTTAGCCAACCCCGGACCCCAATCTATATCTGGATAGTTAAAATCTCCCATTATTACCCCTGTACCTGCCCGGGCGGCCCTCTCTATTTGTTTATGCAGCCGACCTTCTATCTCTTCAGTGATATTAGGGGGTCTGTAGATTACACCAAATATTATTTTTTCAGTATTTCCCTCCTTTTGTACCCACAGTGATTCCACCTCCTCAGAATCATCACACACTATGGCATCGTTCACACTGACTTTCATACCACTTCTTACATACAGACAGACTCCACCACCTTTTCTGTTCATTCTATCTTTGCGAAACAATGTAAACTCCTGCAGATTGACAGCCCAGTCATGCGAGGAGTCCAGCCATGTCTCAGTGACCCCAACTATATCAATATGTTCCTCCAGTATCAAGGCCTCAAGCTCCCCCATTTTATTTGCTAGGCTTCTGGCATTTGTGAACATACACTTTACATTTCCATCCTTTATGTTATTGGGGTTAATGGGATTCAAGGGTGTAAGTTTTATTTTCCTATGAAGCCTATTCCTATTAACTATTCTAACCCCTCCCTCCACTCCACCCCCATCGCTAAAGCCTGATGGGGGGGCTTCTTTTGCCCTCACATTGTTGCAGTGCTGTGATGAATAGAAGACATCAAGCTCTGTGCATGTTTCAGTCTGTGTTGCTATCAGTGAGGCTCTCCTGCAGCCTTCAGTCTGTGCAGCTTTCTGTGAGAATCTGTGGAGCTTTCACTTTCTGTGCAGCTGTCAATCAAACTCAGTGCAGAGAAGCACTTCCTTTGTTTGGACTCCTGCCAGGCCAGGAGGAGACCAAACTCACTGTATTAATCATGCCAGGGAACAGAACAGAGCCACCTAGTGGCCGTTTTATCTATTACATTATAGTAAGACTGTGCAAGATTGTAGAAGTGTGCCAAATACTAAATGTAGATACTTTAACTATTAAGGAGTGTAACTGTATGTATATTTACTTATGGTGGCATACAGAACATCACATGTTTTATGTAATGAAGATTTTATTAGAAGGTGGCTTTAGAATTGTCAGGCAGGGGAGAGGGCTGAGGTGACTGTTGGTAGTGGATCATCTGATGAGCTCCATGGCTTCATTCAGCACCAGGGGCTGAAGTGTTCCAAGCTTAAAGATCCAATACATTTCTCTCCTGATAAGGGTTTGAAATCTATTGTTATCATGGTTGGGGATATGGTCTATAGGACAGATAGTGATGGGATTTGGAACCTCTGGATGTTGTTCAGCACAGTGTCTTGATACACTGTGCAACTGGAATTTGTGTTTGATATTGTATTTATGCTTATTCAGTCTGAAATGCAACTCTTGGGTGGTTCTTCCAATGTATTGTTTTTCATAGACACAAGTGATGATATAGATGACAAATTTGGATTTGCAGATTAGGTGACTTTTGATTGGGAAAGTTACACTGTTTGATGTAACACTGGCCTGAGGAAGAAGGAAGAGTCCTTTGAAACGTGTTGTCCGCGAAGCTCTCTTGTATACTAACCTAACAAAAGACACATTGCTCTCACCATCATTGTGTCCTTGGGTGATGTGCCACAACCCCTTTTACCTATGGGCCTGGTTACAGGGGGTGCAATGGGGCACGCAGGTGAAGGTTCCAGTTATGCCACTGCAGGGATTATGCAGGCAGCAGTCCCAGCATTTTAATTACTGGCAGTGTGGCAGCGCTAGGGCCCTGGACCTCTCACTGAGGTATTGACTGTCTCCCCCTGATGGTGGTCCTGCCAACCATTCTCTAATGATACGACATACTGTTCTTGAACTGGCGTCCTCTGCTTTCTCTGCAGTTTCCAGGCCATAGTTTAGATTTTTATCTTGAGCTTTTGTATAATATTCTCAAAATGACTGTTTTTTTTCTAATAAAAGAACCTAGTAGTGCTAGAAATAAACCTTATACATGATGCTATTAATTCATGTCAAGATACAGTAAATGCACAGTATGTTGCCTTAACATTAAAACTATGTTTCTCTGAATAGAATATAGCATGCATTGCATAAAGTACATTGTTCTTCAAAATACACAAGCCGAAAATTCTACATAATGGAAATTCGTGGAAGGTAAGATCATTTAAATATATGAGGGGAATACAATAAGAAAATCACATGTGAATCTATTCTAACATCTAACAGTGTCCCAGCATTTCTCACTTCATATTTTATTATATAAGGGAGAATTGTTTGCTAATGCTCCATTTACTTTAAACGAAGAAAATGTGTATAAACAATTACTTTTTATTTGCTTGGAACAGCTTGCAGTATTAGGGTCATTTACAAGCTGCAAAACCATATTGCTTCTTAACAAAGACTCATCTTGCTGCTTTATAGATGAAAATCTTTCATACACATTTTAGTGTTTATTCTGGTATAGGAATAAGTAACTACATGTAATCTCAACAGCGGGAAATGGAAAAGTCTCACAATATCTTACCATTCCCTTTATGTTGATACTTCAACATTCTTTTCTACTAGCAAATTACTTATTTCATTGCTGGTAAAGGCATGTCATGTTCGGATCAAAATGTTCACAGATTATGGTTGTTTCCCAGGAAATTTGATTTGACAGAGAAGAATGAATGTATGTGACTTATCCTGTCCTTATAGATGGGAGTAAACATGTATTAGTCATTGGCGGGATCAAGGAAGCTGTTCTAGATAACCTGCAGCCCCTAAATAGGATACTGCTGTGTATAGAATGGTTACATACATGTAAGGCCATGTTCATACGGGTAAACATGTGTGGAATGTCTGCCCGGAAAAAAAGGGTGGAATTCTACACATTTGCTTGTTTTGGAGGTGCTAGGGCCAGTCGGAAATGTGGCATCTCCATAGACGGCAATGCATTTTCAAGCAGAATCTGCAGAAACACTCAACTGGTTTGGTTGGGAGTAAGTAACCTACGTTTGACACTTACCAGTATAACATTTTTTGTTAAGAGTGGATGACCATCTTGGGTGCAACCAGATGTCCTGGAAGTTTTTGTGGTGTGGCACACAGTAATCAAGGGATTGCTATAATTTTACAGTTTTACAGTTCAAGTTCAAGTATACAGTTATATACAATGCAAGTTTCACGCCAGCTCTTTAGAAATGATAGTACCAGCTTTATGAACCTGCATCATCTACACGTCGAATTGAGAGCTCCACAAATTTTATCTTAGTCAGTGCTGAAATTTATTGTCTCAGAATTTGAATGATTTTAGAAGAGAATGTTATGTTTTCTAGGATCCAGGTTTATAGTATCATGCAGTTACTGATCTTTCTTACCTGGGAATTTGGTGTTCAAAGTATTATGGGAAAATATTTGTAGAATTATTACTGACTGTACAAATTTTCTCTTCAAAGGTATATGAATCAAAATCTCACTTACCTTATCATGTTCCTGATGGGGTAGGAACAGAATTATTCTGCCCATAAACATTAGAGAAAAGTCAAAAGCACTTGCCAATCTTGACTGGACCGGCTGACCATCTAATATGTATAGTGTCCTTCAGACTTTTCTTTGAAAGTAGTTCAATAGTTGGAACTGTGAACTTGAAGCTCTGGTGTTGGATTCACATCCAATGAAGGATAATATCTGCATGGAGTTTGTATGTTCTCCCTATGTTTGTGTTGGTTTCCTTATACTCTCTAAACCACACTAAGCACCACTGGAAACAGGGACCGTTGTAAATGTGGACAATCTCTGCACAGTGCTGTGGAATATGTTGGAGTTATATCAATATGTCAGAGAAGGTAAAGATTGGGTAGCTGCAGAAAAAAAAGAGGTGCGCTCCCAGTGGTACTGTTAATGTAAGAGTGCCGCTCAAGGGGTCAATCTCCTTACCAGATATTGTTGTGCTGAGGTCATGTAGACTCGCTTTGCAGTCTGTATTTCTTCAGGGGTGGCTGCCTCAATATTTGCTTCCTCTTATAATAGAATGTATTGGCACTGATGCAGAAAGAATAAAAATATCCAAAAAACAAATGTCTATAATGGCACCTCACCCAAAAACAGAGAAAGCCAAGAGATAAAATAAAATGCCATTTATTGAAATCTGTGCAATTTAGTAGTTTCCGTCAGGTAGTGAATAACAAGTTGTAAAACGTGCCAGATATAAAAGCAACTCTGTTGGACTACTCCTGGATTACCAGTTCAGAGTCTGTACAGACGGTGTAGGATTGGGTAGTTGGATTTCAAATAAGCATGAGAAGGAAATTTGCATGTTAATAAGCTCAAGATGGCCATACATATTGGATCATTTTCAGCTGAATACACAAATTTTGGTGGAACTAGATGGAATCTAGGAACTTGGAACTTGGTGGAATCATCTACCGTGTATTGTGGCCTCTCTACCCTTCCCTGATATATGATTGGGAATCATTGACCAGTTAGACTTCAATATACCGGCAGTAACTTAATGTCCCCATACATTTTAGCCAAATGTTGGCTGAACCAGACAACTTTGGCAGCATTAGCCTCCTAACTCTTCTCTGAAGAAGTTGGAATAGAAAAAACGCCAGGCATGTTGGATTTCAACTGACCAATCCTTTTGGTCTGACACAGATAGTCCACCACAAGACCTGTCTGGTAGCAGCTTACCCTTCTTCTCTCCAATGAGAACAAATTTACTTTACCAATATTCATGTGTGGGGAAATTGAGACAGAATACTGTCAGCTATACAAATATTTTTTTCCCTGACAGCTATTGAAGGTCTATGGTCACCTTTAGCCCCCTCTTCGCATTGAATATACATGAAACTAGGTCATGGACCTTTTCATCATAAATATGTCAATGATGTCTTCATATTTAAAAGTAGCTTAAACAAGCATACCGTAGAGATAGAACATTTGGCTGCTATGAGCCCTCAAGGGAGGCCTAGGGTCTATACTTGGTGGTAGTCGCCAAGTAAAAGAATGGCACTATTCTTCATTGTTAGCATGAAATGGGGGTGAGGAATTTACCAAAAGGGTAAAACCCCAAAACATAATGAGAAGTCCATTTTGATCATATTAAAGGAAATCTGTCATCAGAATCACCCGCACTAAACCTGTTACACAGGCTTGTAGTGCGAGTGATCCTGATTAAAACGCTCCTTACCTGGTTAAAAACGGTTCAGCGGTTCTTAAGATATCTATATTTTTAGTTTTCTGTTATTCCCTGGCTTGGGACTCAGTGGAAGGTGTTATCATCTGGGACTCAGCCACACGTCATTCTAGCTGGGCGGAGCTGCCGCCCGGCTCGTGAATATTCATGAACTTATCCTCATGCGCGGCCCTCCCCACCAGACCTAGAAAAAGGAGTTAGACTACGAGGATAAGTTCATGAATATTCATGAGCCGGGCGGCAGCTCCGCCCAGCTAGAATGACGTGTAGCCGAGTCCCAGATGATAAGACCTCCCACTGAGTCCCAAGCCAGGGAATAACAGAAAACTAAAAATAAAGATATCTGAAGAACCGCTGAACCGTTTTTAACCAGGTAAGGAGCGTTTTAATCAGGATCACCCGCACTACAAGCCTGTGTAACAGGTTTAGTGCGGGTGATTCTGATGACAGATTTCCTTTAATATTTTAGTATAGAACCTACCACTGAAGAACATTGAATATAAACAACTAATGATGAGCAGGATATATGCCATATTCGAATTCATGATATTTCGTCAATATTCGTCCTATATTCACGAAATTTGCATATTCGACATATTCGCAGTTATTTTCGCTTTGCGTAAATGCATACGCACATGTGGATAGCTATCTACCTATCTATATTATCTATCTATCTATCTATCCATCTATCCATCTATCTATCTATTTTCTAATTCCTGGTCTATTCTTGGTCTTAGTCTATACAGAAGTGATAATGGGTCTATGACATTTTTCATTTTGAATATTGTCATGTCATATTCTCAAATATCGTCACTATTTATCTACCCATCTAATTTTAGTGACGATATTCACGAATATGAGGATATTCGCGAATGTTCACATATTCTCATATTCGGTACAGTAAATAGTATAGGAGGCTTCTTTAGACCACAAGCTGGAAGCAAGGAGGGATGAGATCACTGTGATGTGTTCTGTGTGAAAAAAAAATTATGAACATTCGTCATTATGAATAGATAGCGCTATATTCGCGAATATGCAAAATTTGTGATAAATATTCAAAATGGCGAATATTCAAGCTCAACACTACAAACAACTATAAATGCTGATTGGATTTAGTGTAACACATTATGCTTTTATGTGCCCATATTGTTAAAAAATGACAGCCCAAAATTAATACTTGGACAAACCATGTGTGGTGCAGCGGGAAAGCAATTATTCTGTAAAACATTGCTGATTTCAGGAAGCTAAGGTATAAAATGACTGACACTGTAGCAATGCAGTATAAATCATCTGACTTATTTACATCCAATGAGGCATGATTCAGTGGGAAGATTGAATGTGCATAAAAATGTGACCACATGAAATACAAACAAAACAGAATGATATACTGCATAAGAATAGCTTATATCATATAAGACTGCAAAATGTACAAAAAGGCTGTATTGTTAAATAGAAACTGACAGGCTATTCATCCTCACTAAACAAATATACTGGGTTATAGTGAACAGTTTTAAAAAAAAATCATCACTTACTTTAATCTGTTGAGTATTTGTAGGTGCCATCGCCTTCTGGGTGTAGCGAGGCAGCGGCTCCTGTGCTCTGCTCAGTGACGAGGTGGTAAGTATAATTCTATTAATTGTATACATTATTCAGCCACACAGATAGTTGTATAATGTATACATACCCCTCCCTTCCCCAAAGAAGTGAAATGATTGTCTTCCCACTTCTGTACTGTATTATGGCACCAGCAATTTTCACTGAAACATTCAAAAGCTTAGAAATGTGTTGTAACCATCAGGTTTTGCAACAATTAGGTTGTGAAGGTCTTGAGTAGAGTTGAGCGAACTGTACAAAGCTCGGAACATTTTTGGTTTAACTCTTTTGTCACAACAAACCAGCAAATCTGCTGAATAACCCCTCAACGACAATGGACGTAAATATACGTCATGGTGCTGTGGTACTTAACGCACCATGACATACATTTACGCCCGCCATGACCGCGAGCACTGGACCAGTGCTCCCTTCATGCGCGGCAGGTCCCGGCTGCTCTCCGCCATTAACACCTCAGATGCCATCATCAATACAGATCACGGCATCTGCGGCTGTGCGGTACTTTAAATGGATGATCAGATCGCCCGCAGCGCTGCCGCGGGGATCCGATCGTCCAGCATGGCATCCAGAGGTGCCCTCACTTGGCTCCGGCCGTCTCCCGGGGTCTTCTGCTCTGGTCTGAGATCGAGCAGACCAGAGCAGAAGATGATCGATAACACTGATCAGTGCTATGTCCTATGCATAGCACTGAACAGTATTAGCAATCCAATAATTGCTATAAATAGTCCCCTATGGGACTATTGAATGTACAATAAATGTACAATAAAAAAGTAAAAAAATTGGAAAAATCCCCTCCCCCAATAAAAAGGTAAAACATCAGTTTTTCCCATTTTAACCTCCAAAAAGTAAAAAAAAAAATGTATACACATATTTGGTATAACCGCGTGCGTAAAAGTCTGAACTATTAAAATATATTGTTAATTACCCCGTACAGTGAACGGCATAAACGTAAAAAAATAAAAAATGTGCTGCTTTTTTGTCACATTTTATTTAAAAAAAATTATAAAAAATGTATAAAAAGTAAAACCTAGGCAAAAGTGGTACTTATAAATACTACAGATCATGGCGCAAAAGATGAGCCCTCATACTGCCCCATATATGGAAAAATGTGAAAGTTATAGGTGGTCAAAATAGGGCAATTTCAAACATGCACATTTTGTTAAAAGGGTTAGAAATTTTTTTATGCGGTGCAATTATAGAAAAGCATATAACATGGGTATCAATTTAATCATATTGACCCACAGAATAAAGAAAACATGTCATTTTTACCATAAAGTGTACAGCGTGAAAACAAAACCTTCCAAAATTTGCTAAATTGCGGTTTCCTTTTCAATTTTCCCACATAAATAATATTTGTTTGGTTGCGCCGTACATTTTATGGTAAAATAAATGATGTAATTACAAAGTACAATTGGTGACGCAAAAAACAAGTCCTCATATGGGTTTGTGGATAGGAATATAAAAGAGTTATGATTTTTAGAAGGCAAGGAGGAAAAAACGAAAATACAAAAAAAAAATTGGTCTGGTCCTTAAGGGGTTAAAGGAGTCATTCATCACAAAAAAAAAAACAAAAAAAAAAATTCACCTTCTGCCTCTTTCCCGATTTGCCGATATAGGTCTTTTTTCTTCTGGGTCCGGTCTTCTTCTGCATCTTGGAGCCTGACACGTCACACTTTTATCAGCTTATCACCGGCCACAGCGATGTCCCACCTCGATCGGTGATAAGAAGCTTGGGCTCAGCCTTCTCCCTGCTGCCCTGGTCTGTTACATGACACTGAGCTCAGCCTATTATCGGTCAAGGCAGGAAATTGCTGCAAACAGTGATAAGCTGATCACAGTGTGACACGTCGGGCTCCAAGATGCAGAAGAAGTCCGGGCCCATAAAATAGAAGACCGATATTGCCACATTGGGAGAGCAACAGAAGGTGAGTTACAGTTTGTTATTTTATTTTTATGCAGCCCGGGCACCATGGATATATATATATATATTCCCGCAAGGATTAAACAAAAGATTGGATTTAATGTTAACATGTGCATAAATGGAATAAGTAAATATAGTGGATGTACACAATTTATCCTTAATCATGTAAGCCTAGTCCCCGGTTTAATATTTATTCTTCGTTTCCTGTGCATACACAATAAATTTAGAATTGTTGTAAATTATAGGGGGATGTTCACACGACGTGATGCATATCATGCGGTTATCGATTTATATATATAAATATCTCGGATTTTGATGTCTACATATAGTTCAAAGTGCTTATTTCGGTAAATATGTACCTCTAAACCAATATGAATATCGGTATATACGATAAATTTTGAATTGTCGCAAATTATATAGGGGGGTGTTCACATGGTGTGACATACACCATGCGGTTATCGATTTATATATAATGATATCTCGGATTTTTTGATGTGTAGATAAAGTTTAAATTGCGTATTACGGTTAAATATGCACCCCTACATAAATATGAATATCGGTAATATTGGTAGATTAATCTTTGGACCATTTAAATTTGAATTTTACTTAAAACGTGAAAGCCGCATTGATTGCATCCTGGTGTGAACTCTCCTTGAACGATTAAATGTGATCATGATTCCCAATGCCATGTTTTGTAACCAACTGTTTTTAATTAAGATCCATGTGGTCATGTGACCAAATTCATGTGTATTTTAACCTGCATTTTTGAATGTGTGTCTATCTACGATTAAGCACCAGAAGGTGCGAAACGCGTCAGATTGTGTCCTGCCTAAGCGTGTGAATAAAGCCATTGACAAGTTTTACCTGCATTTTCTCGAGTGCCGGACGTTTTCTTTTCTTATATATATATATATATATATATATATATCCTTTAATCAACGCATTTGCTGGTTTACTGTGACAAAAGAGTTACAACAAACACTTTCCAAGCTTTGTAAAGTTCGCTCAACTCTACATTTCTAATATTCTGAATGTTGGGGCCATAATACAGTATAGAAGTGGGAAGACAATCATTTCACCATAAATTTTCCTCGACCAGGTGCTCTATGCAAGATTTCTGTCAGAGGAGTGAAGAGAAAAATGAGAAGAGTTGTCCAAGAACCAAGGACCACTTGTGGAGACATTCAAAAAGACCTGGAATTAGCAGGTAATGTTGCCTCAAAGAAACAGTATTTAGTGAGAAAAATTGTGACGTGTTCTATACTTATTTTATCCGCTGTAACTGAAAACACCCCTCACACTTTAGTAAATATTTTATTACATTTTTTCATGTGACAACACTAAAGAAATGGCCCTCTGCTACAATGTAAAGTAGTGAGTGCACAGACAGTGTTTAATGTTGTGTCCCCTTAAAATAACTTGAAACACAGCCATTCATAGCACCAAAAGTGAATACAGTGACCCCTCGACCTACGATGGCCCCGACATACGATAATTTCAACATGCGATGGCCTCTCAGAGGCTATCACATGTTGAAGGTAGCATCAACATACAATGCTTTTTTATGTCGGGGCCATCGCATAAACGGCTATCCGGCAGCGCTGACTGCTTCAGCTGCCACCAGATAGCCGTTTATGGTGCCCCGTGAGCTCCGGTGATGTCTCTTACCTGTCCTCGGGATCCTCTGCATTGTCGGCGCTCTCCATCGCTGTCATCATGTCTCTGCGCACGCCGTCCCGTCATCCAATAGGAGCGGCGTGCGTAGCAACGTGATGGCGGCGACGGAGCGCGCGGATGCCGGGGAAGCAGAGGCCTTGCCGGAGAGTCGGGGACACCTCGGGGACAGCAATGGACGGCGACATCCCGGGCAGCGGTGACAAGCGGTGAAGGTCCGGAGCGGCGGGGACAGGTGAGTACAACTTCTTCTAACAGTGGTCTTCAACCTGCGGACCTCAAGATGTTGCAAAACTACAACACCCAGCATGCCCGGACAGCCAACGGCTGTCCGGGCATCCTGGGTGTTGTAGTTTTGCCACATCTGGAGGTCCGCAGGTTGTAGACCACTGTCCTATACTTTACATTGCACGGATCCCTCAACATGCGATGGTTTCAACAAACGATGGTCCGGAACGGATTACCATCGCATGTTGAGGGACCACTGTACACCACTTAGTGAAACATTTCCAAATTGGCCCAAAGTTTCAATATTTTGTTTGGTCACTATCATTTTTCTACGCAGCTGTAATGACTCGACTTGGTTCTACTCAAAGGGTTAAGTTTTCTGGTGTCTTTATGAAAAATGCATTAACCGGTCTATTGTATATTCTTTAAGATGTTAATAGGCAAATCACATAATGGAAGTTAAAAATGTAGTAATTTTAGCAGATGCAGTTATAACTAATATATTAATGTACTTTACATGATAAATGATGAATTCACTTTTCATAAGTTTGCACTATTCAAATTGTTCTGCAGCCGTCTTTCAGTCTTTTAAATTAATTTACTAATGATGAATTATCAGGAAGATAAAAGCTTTTCAGTACAGGCATGGATTTTATTCTGTGGATAAAAAACTGGGAAAGTATGCTCCAAGGCCAGCTATTTCATGGCAGTTTTCTAGTGTTTAATGAAGTGATTCCAGTTTTGCACAGTCCCTCACTGGGACTAAAAAAAAAGTGATAAGTTTATTAAGAAAAAAAAAAAACTTGTACCAAAAAATGTGACAATAGTAGTCTATATAGTAGTAGTCCATAATGCAAATTCAATGTATTTGGGGTAAGTAAACAGCATTCATTTGAACAGCGGTGTAAGAAAAACACTATACTTATCAGTAGGACAGAAAATAACACAATGGGGTAAGTTTAGGTGGTAATATATAGTATAGCCTAATTATTAATGGATTATTTAAATAAAACTAATAATCATCCCAAGACATATAACTTATTAATGAAGTATTATCATAAATTGTTCTGGCTTCAGTGTGCTTTTGTGTCATTTACCTCTGACAGGAAGTTGTGTTGTCCTCTCATTGTCAGTGTGGTAATGATTCCAGCCCCGGGCTCCTTACTCTCTCCCAAGAAAACACATCTTCTGCTGTCTCAGGAAGTGTAGCTGGATTTCGTCGCTGAATCCTCCCTCCTGAGTTATGTCACCACCACTGACCAATCCCCACAGCCTATATCACTGCCTCATTGACATATATTGTATGACCCCAATGATAAGGAGACCCCTATAGGAGGGGTGTAGTCGCTTCTATAAATTTCCCGCTCACCCTGAGGGCATAAAATATGCACATGTCACCCCAATTAGGGGTAAAGAAGAGAGTGATATCATTTGCAGGCCGAGAAGGTCCCAGGAAATCAAGTAGTTGTCTTTATGGGATAAAAGATACAGGCAATAACGCGTTTCGGGGTATCACACCTCTTCTTCAGATTGAGAATGATGCACATTCTCAATCTGAAGAAGGGGTGTGATACCCCAAAATGCTTTATTGCTTGATTCCATATCCTGCACTGGCGGTGATATTTTCCTGTACTCCAGGTCACCTGATTACATGTAAATGCTCCTTCTATTACCAAGTGTTTAGGACTCAAGTACTCAACATCATTAAAAAATAAATAAATACTCACTCACTCCAATAGTTGCTCTGGTGTCCTGCTCCAGTCCTGCAGAATTTTTGAAAAACTAGCTTAACTTTACTCTTGTGTCATTGTGTAATGTACAACAGTACCTTTACATACACAGCAAGAATTCTGCAGCTTCTGTCCTGACCAGCAAATAGAAGCTTCCCTTTAAAAATCCTATGTTCCATATAGCCCTAAATCCAATTCACCACATGGCTCTTACCCAGCATAAGAATTATCAGTGGAGCAGAGACATCTGTCATTCTATTGTTCTTGTTGAAAATTAAAATGGTTATATTTGTACCAGTTGGTTTTGTATTGAGACGGCTGAGTGATACCATACCATACCCTGAGGAAGTTGCAATGGAGAGGAAATGCGTGGTGTTCCTGTGGAAGCACATGTCCACGTATTCTTTTCAATTACTTCTCCCCTCTGATCTCAATGTGGTTTATTCTGCTTATCTTTGTACTGTTAGTGTTTCACCTTATGGTACAGGGCTTTAGGCTTTGCCAGCTGCTCTTCCTGTGTTTAGTGAAGCTATGCATTGTATTAGACTGCGTATCATGATTCATTTATTGCTCAGCCTCACAGGATTGTTGTATTTTTTTTTTCTATGAACATTACTTCTTCTGTTGATGCTACTATAGCAGTGGTCTCCAAACTGTGGATCTCCAGATATTACAAAACTACAACTCCCAGCATGCCCGGACAGCCAACGGCTGTCCGGGCATGCAGGGAGTTGTAGTTTTGCAACATCTGGAGGTCCACAGTTTGGAGACCACTGCACTATAGGATCTTTGGGGGGGGGGAAATTGTTTTTATGATCATAATTTTTTTATACATGTGATGCCTCTGGCTACTACTCATGGAACTTTTTTATTGTTTTTAATTTTCAGTGTCTTTAATAATATTTTGTGTGTCAAAAAAGATTAAAATAAAAACTGCAGTGTTTCTTTATTATTTTGTAGTAGCTGAATGATACCAGTCCAGGCTGGCTAGACATCATCTAGTAACTAACAAGCCGCAGTACTCCATTCCCCAATGTCACGAAGAGCATAGCAGTGCCGGACTCTGGCGGGGTGTGTGGTACATGTTATATTGCTTTTCACAGTGAATAATTGAAGGCACATTGTTTATTCTACTTCTCCTCTTGGACACGGCCTTCCGCTCATTTGGATGTTTTTGCTCTCACTCTTTTTGCTTCCCTTTTACTAACACATCCAGCTGGCCACCAAATTAAAACAGCAGTTCAGCAGCCTTGGATAATGTTTCTTCCAGAAGTGTGAATAGTTCTAGAAAATGCAATTGTCATTGCTAGATGTAAAATATGGCATTGCGCGCGATTACATAACAGGACTGTACTGCAGTTGCCTTAAAGGGGTTATCCAACATAAGGTGACTTTAGTAATTAAATGTCATACAGTAATGGACATGCCTACCAAGGATCTGTGCTTGTGTTGGTGTTAAATGGTTGTGTCCTGTGTCCATCTGTCATTACTACTGTGCATAGGGAAAATCTATCAATCGGACTGGGGAGCCTGCACTCACAAATATGCGGGACTCCTGATTCTGCTAAATGTGTCATAAAGCTGATGTCTCAAGTGGTTCAAGCTGAGATTTCATACAACACAATAATCACCATAAGGGTGCTTTCACACTACGATTGTAGTGTACGGTTGCTGGATCCGGTTGGGAGGGGCGAAAACCGTCCACTCCCGTATCCCAGCCGGATCCAGCCCGAACCCCATTCATTTCAATGAGCCGACCGGAGTCAAATGCTGACTCTGGTTGTCTCATTTTTGCCCCGTATATAGTTTTCTGAACGGACCTAAAACCGTGGTATACCACGGTTCTAGGTCCGGTCAGAAAACCGTATTCGGGGAAAAATGAGACAACCAGAGTCAGCGTTTGACTCCGGTGGACTCATTGAAATTAATGGGGTTCGGGCTGGATCCGGCTGGGATACGGGAGCGGGCGGTTTTCGCCCCTCCCAACCGGATCCAGCAACCGTACACTACAATCGTAGTGTGAAAGCACCTTAACAAAGCACAACCCAAATGTTCATCCCTTCTCCCCATACCAGTCCTGGGTCCCTGCAGACAGTCCTATGCTGAAGAAAACAGGCCTGGTGGTCTTTTTAAAGGTTATTAGCTATAAATCCCCAGCATGCTGATAAATATATATATGTAAATGTAAGAGTGGACAAGCTAGCTAGATATGTATAATCAATTTATTATAAAATGAAAAACAATAAAAAGTATGTCCAAGCAGGGCCCTTGATATGGACTATATACTAATTTGTACACAAAATTCATACATGAAAATATATTACTTAAAAGTCATTGGAGGTGGGTTAAGGTATATATGTTGTAAAGTCATCAATACAGCCACCCACAAATAGTTCAATATACTGTTACTGTATCCGTAATGCGTTGATAGTTTGTGGCACAATATAGTTGATAGTTTGTAACAAGAGGCTGGTGCTGTGCACCACTCGCCGCACCGCTTCTGACGATCTCTGGAATAAATGACTCTGGCTTATCGGGACTGGCACGGCTATGCCGCCGGCCTGGGGATGGTGTCCGTGCGCTGGTCTTGCTTGGTGTCCGGAGCGGCACAGATTGGAGTCTGGCCAGTGATGGATTGGCGGTGGAAAGATGGCAACAGTCCAGCGGTGAGTGTAAGCAGACAGCATCCTCGTGTGTATCCAGCGCTACAGAGCGCACGTCTGAGCGGTGGGCTGCAAACTGGGAGGTTCCAGCAGTTGCAAATGCTGGAAATGCTTTAAATAGTTGTTCCTTCAGGGTGGTCTGTATAGATAGGGTAGGTAGGTATGCTAAACGCGTTTCAGGGTGACCCCTTGCTCAGCAGCAATGTAATAGGGGGTCACCCTGAAACGCGTTTAGCATACCTACCTACCCTACCGAAACAGCTGATAGATTTCCTTTAAAGTCCCGGAGGTCACCAGGGACAATTCAAATCTCACACAGGCATTATAAACTATACCATAAGATACTTTAAGCAGTGAATATTATACAGTCGTCCCTTAAGTTTAATATTAATTGGTTCCAGGATGACCATTGTATGTTGAAACCATTGTATGTTGAGACCATAACGCTATGGAAACCTGGTAATTGGTTCTGAAGCCACCAAAATGTCATCCAAAAATAGGAAAAAGTGAGTATTTAAGAAAAATAAGTAGATAAAACATATAGATAAAGCAAGTTCTTACATATAAAAGTGAGAAAGATCTGCTGGGACCTGTAAATCACTATCTATGTAGAGGACAGGAGCTTCTTCAGGGTCCAGTACAGTACACGCAATGTCCTAAAAAAGTAAAATGGAGCCGCTCTTACTTGGTGTCCAAAGGAGCAGCTAACTGTGGCACAGGTAGTGCAAGAGTAGTACAGAACATGTAATACCTCCTTGTACTGTAGGGAGGTGCTACTAGACAGCCAGTCAGTGCATACAGTTCAGTAATACAGGTGTTTTACCAGTGAATGTCCATTCTGATTAATAAGATCTTCCAGCCATTGACATGTGTCACAGATCTGGACTGTCTGTAACATTGCATGTTGATTCTGGTTTCAAGTTACAATGGTCCAGAACAGACCATTATATGTTAAAACTATTGTATGTTGAGGCCATTGTAAGTTGAGGGATCACTGTACATGACTAAGAAAGTGTTACATTATTTCACTGTGATAGTTTTCCGTTCTAAGTAATTAAAATTTGGAAGAAAGTATATCAAAGTAAAATATGTACTCAACACGCAATATTTGCCAACTATTTTTCTTATGATTTAAAATATGTACTCAGTTCCCGAATTACTTCAAAAGAAAGACTGTCTAAATGCCTTGGTTACTTGTTGAAGTCTTTCATGGCATAGTTCCTGATATTCCTATCAGTTTTTAATAGAGTGCTACAAGATTTTAAATGTAACCTGTTTAACCCTATATACCGTAACTACCAGAACTGCATCCTATATCATGCATTAAAGGAAAACAAAACTGTCATATGTTTTGTCCGGGACTATCCACGGGTACCTGTGGATAGTGCGGGAGACGCTGAACATTTTGAGTCCTACCTTGCCTGGATCCGCTGCGCCGTTCGCCCATTATAGCTGGTTTTCGGTATATTCAAATTAGCTGCTAACTGGCACGGGCGGGGTTAGTGCCTTCAACTGGCACTGTGACGTAACCGCCGCCCGGCCCGCAGCACCGCTGGCTAATGAATATTCATACGTTGTCTTACACTCTTTGTCTCATCGCGGCCGAGTTCTGGACGATACTGCGCATGCAATCTTACTGCAGCGCTTCTCCGGACAAATGAAGCAATGCTGAAGACCGCTTCTGGGTATAGTAGGAAATCCTGCGCATGCGCAGTATCATCCAGGACTCGGCCGAGATGAGACAGAGAGTGTAAGACAAAGTATGAATATTCATTAGCCAGCGGTGCTGCGGGCCGGGCGGCGGTTACGTCACAGTGCCAGTTGAAGGCAGTAACCCCGCCCGTGCCAGTTAGCAGCTAATTTGAATATACTGAAAACCAGCTATAACGGGCGAATGGCGCAGTGGATCCGGGCAAGGTAGGACTCAAAATGTTCAGCGTCTCCCGCACTATCCACAGGTACCCGTGGATAGTGCGGGACAAAACATATGACAGTTTTTCTTTAATGCTTCCTACACCACGGCTAAGTGACAAAGACGTTTGACAGCCTCTGGAGGTAGAAGATTGCCCTGGGACATCCAGGACATTCAGGTTGGTTAAAGATTAGGGAATTAGTGGGTGTGATTACAGCCCGAGGCGCGGTGACTGCTTCCATTATGGCTAGTTCATCCTAATAAGAATATACGCTGTGGGAGAGTTTTAAAACAGTTGTTCTTCTCTTTGGTTAATGAACAGGTGGACATACAGGTATAGTGGGCAACATTATTGTATGATATTCAGTAGAATGTGTTGATTGCAGTTATACTTGGGGTTAAACCTGATGACAGGTCCCCTTTAATACTGATGGCCTATTCTTTAGATAGGCCATCAATTGACTTCCAGGAGCCATGCTGGAATGAATGGACTGGCTGCTGTGCCAGGCATAGCTACTCGTACAGATGAGACACTGCATATGTGTTAACATAAAAAAAGTACCTTGTTCCCTTCAATGTATTGATGTGTGGGGGTCATAGAGGACAGACTCCCAGCATATAAACATTGGTGACCTAAATATCTCCTTTCAACCTTAAATACTTCAATACAATTAAATATTTTACATGAAGCCCAATTAGTCCTATGTACCAGACAATGGTAACCCAGAAAATAAACTTACTTTAGATTAAGTGTCCATGCAGCGCCACTTTTCTAGCACTGTGAGTGCAGTGCTTAACAAAAGAAGCGAGAGCTCCTGATATATCGCTCTTGCTTGCGGGAGTTCAGAGCCACTTGCTCAACTGGCAGTAAACACAAACTGGATGGACGGGAACAAGGAGCTTCGTGCAGAGTGAAAGAAAAAATCCCTTATGTGCTGCTTAATAAATTATTGCGGACCTGCACCTGAGTGACTATTTATTATAGTGTATATTACTTGGAGATGTGAATATCTTTAGATACATAGGAATTTACATAAATACTCTGTTGTATGTTTTTACCTGTATATTTTGGACTGTGAAATGAAGGTCAGCAAATGACAGGAAAATTTGTATTGTCATGACTTTATTTTTTTTAACACGTCACAGGTGTGGACCCACTGTACCATTTCAGGACTGCGCAGGATTTCCCGGGACCTGCTGTATGTGACCACCAGCCCCACCCACTCAAGACTAAGAACTGCTCGCTCCTGCAAGTTTAATATTGGGTCCCACAGGCTCCCAATCCTATTGTAGTTCTCTAATGATAAACTCATAGAAAGAAATCAAAAGGGGCATGGATGTCTTTTTGGATGGTACCAATACAATAAGTTATAATATTAGATTGTCTAAAATGATCATTGAGCTATTGATTTATTTTGATTGCCAGATTTGAATTTTTATTCCCTATGGTGAAGAAAATGGACTTCTAGATCATGGGGGTGTATTGTCTTATTCTGGATCAACACTGTAAAATAGGCTGAACAAGATGGACATACATGGTTTTTGCGCCCCTGTTATTATGTCAGTTTAGTTTCAAGGTGTGCTTTTAAATTAAATTTAAATTCAGTTTTTGTTCCACTGCAAGTCCCAGCGAGCCCACAAGTCTCTTAAAGTCACTGGTAACCTCCTTGCGCCTAACTGAGCTGTCTACCTCAGTAAAGCTTCCGTTGTTCTGTAACTTTGCATCAGAGTGATTATTTGCCCAGTGCCTAGCCCAGAAACCAGTGGCCATACCTTGGGGAACTTTGCCCTGGCGTCACGAACACAAAGAGTTAATGCCATCTGTCCCTAGGGTAATAACATCTGCCCTTCATCACACCCTCACCACAACTTTTGACATCCTACCAACAGGATAAGCGTGTGCGTCTTATGCAAAAAGTACCCCCCCCTCCAGTCTGAACTGTGTCCAGTATTGCAGAGAAAAATTGCGACAGAAATTGCGCCAGAAAGTGTATGGGACATTGTCAGTGAAACTTGTATGTTGCGAGGCGCTTGTGAATAGAGATAGAGCCACATACATAGTAACATAACATAACACAATGTAACATAGTTCACAAGGTTGATAAAAGACCAGAGTCCATCAAGTTCAACCTATATCCCTAATGAGTCCCTACTGAGTTATTCCAGAGGAAGGCAAAAAAAAACTAATACTTGAGGTAAAAATTCTGGAGGATTTGTTTGTCTTCCATCTGCTTTTGTTAATTTGGTATTGTGTTTACAAATCTTATTCTTCAATTTATATCTGCCAAAGAAATATACAGAAGACTTTTTTTTTTCAATCATAATTGCTTAAAAAACAAGGCAAATAGATATATATATATTTTTTAGAATAATACACAGGTAATACAGATGCAAATTATCTCTTTCAGAACTCATACAATACTGATAATTGTTATTTCAATAGGATGATGAGCATAAACATCTGACTGCAAACAGAGTCTTTGAATATCACGAAAACTAATACAATAGTGAACACCACAAAGGGTATAATACACCTCTGTCTCCAGTGACAAAGTTTAGCATGTTGCTAAAAATACATAAATAACACCTTAAAAAAAATAATAATCATTTGTAATAGCCATGTTACAACTTCTTGAATAGAATGCCAGGAGTGACATAGAAACATAAATGGTGATACAAGTAGCATATACAGTTGGTGGAAAACTACAAGAAACTTCTGACCTCTCCGATTGCCAACAAGGGTTTTGCCTCCAAGTACTAAGTCATGTTTTGGAAAGGGGTCAAATATTAACTTCACTGAGTAAAATGCAAATCAATTCAAACCTTATTTGAAAGGGCTTTTTCTGGGTTTTGTTGTTGTTATTCTGTCCATCACTGTTCAGATAAACTCATCATTACAATTTTAGACTGAGTATTTCTTTGTCAGTGGGCAAATGTAGAGAAACCGCAGTGGTTAAACAAAATGTCCTTTACTGTAGATATTACATCATTGATATACATCCTTCAACCAAGAAAGAAAAGTTGTGGAATTAAACTGTAGAAATCACCAGATCGATAGCCGTGTTTATAACATGCAAATGCAAAATAAAAAAAGATGCAAATCCAAACAAAATATTCAAACCATCTCGATTTATTCTGTATCAAATATGAGAGTCATGTGCAGAAATATGTGTATTTACATGCCTTGGCATGCTATCATTGAGGATATATTATTGGTTATCTAAGGACATCTGGGTCATAGCCAATGTCCCGCAAGTGCCCTCTGATGGTTTGTGCACACAATGTTTGATGCCCTGGATGTGTGACATCCAAGCATTACTCTTGTAATCTGACAAGCTTTTGCCTTGTGCACACTGCAGAATCTCATTGAGGACAATGGTTGGCTGCTGCACAGAATTTTCAAATTAAACTTTTCTGCTCAGAAATTTCTTAGTGTGAATGTAGCCATACTGACATCCAGATCGTTGTTGGTCTCCCAACCACTGGGATGCAAACTTTTGTTCAAGTGCTGAATCCTGGCCTATGTGTGTAGGGATCTACCAGAGTAAAGCCAAGTAATAAACCAAGTGGTGAAAACTGGCACATTAACAAACAGGAGGCATCAATCATACTGTACTGACTTAATTTGATTCCCGAGGTTTCATGTGGCTGAAAAAATGTTTCTATCAACCTAGCTTTTATACCACTGAAGCCACTCCCACATGCTGCAGATTATAGGTAGACCCCTGACGTAGGTACCTTGAAAACCGATATGCATGAGGCCCCTCTCCTTTTTTAGATCATTTTCTAGGCTGTTACTATGTAGCTATTGCAGACAAGAGTATATGCACTTGCAAATTTTAAGCACTTTATTATTTTATTTGCACATTTGAGCTATCTCATTTGATGTTTATTTGTGTTATACCTGGCTATTGTTCTATATCTATAGCCATAACCTATTATCGTCTTTTGTAGCTGTAGGGGGGATGTTTTGTAGCTTGTTCCGCTACAAACCAGACATTGATGTTTTTAAATGTTTACAACAATGTGTAGTCTTTTTCATACTATATCATAAAAATGTAAATTTAAATAGCGGTTGTGTGCATATTATTCCTTGCAGTCTGCTTTCTTGTTTTGGTCTGTATGCTCTATCGCAATGTTGCTGCATCCTGCTAATTGTATTTGAAGTGGTGCCTATACCGTTTGTTGTTGTATATTGGAGCTAGGTGCTTGAAAATGTTTTGCAGATCTTAGCGACACCTGCTACTTCCTTATGGCTTGTCCTTCTTGATATTGCACTTTCAATGTTGAGTGTATTTACTAAGAGTTCAAAGACGAGCCATGATGTAAAATTCCTTTAAGAAGGCATAAGAGCAATGTTTTGTCATTTTTTTTCTTAAAGGGGTATTCCAAGATTTTATTTTATTTGACGGTGAGACAGGGGCTTAAAAGTTAATGTAGTTTATAATATAGTATCTATACCTGTGTTTGATGGCTGGTCTTGAAATTCTTATGTGATCTTTTCTCCAATGTTTATTTTTAACAGTATACAAAATAAATGTTTTCTCATCTCTTCTCAGGTTGCAGTGCGACCCGAGACATTACATCACTTGTCAGGCATACAAAGGAGCCTGTCTGCTTCAATGGGTTGAGCGACCGCCAGGTAGGGGAAAGATCATTCTCCAAAGGACTGCAGGAAATTGTCCCAGGTGTGTTTCAATGGGTGCCGTGGTTGATGTGTGGGAGGATGAAAAGTGACCTCCCACTTACAAACAAGGGACCCTGGGACTTGTAGTTGAAGGGAACTCCAACATAAAAATAGGCCTTTCACGAAAAGAAAGCAGCAGCATTGTGGTGGACTCACAACACAGCCATTTAGCACCAGGACAAGCACAGACCCTTCCTAAGCATGTCCATTAGTGTCTGACAGGTTAGTACTAAAATTACCTTACGGTGGATAACCCCTTTAACAGACATGTGGATTGGGATTATCTAACATCAGCAAAATGACCTTGTGTTGATCTGGTGACTGACATTTCATCACATAGTTACATAGTTAGTACGGTCGAAAAAAGACATATGTCCATCAAGTTCAACCAGGGAATTAAGGGGTAGGGGTGTGGCGCGATCATAGTTAGTACGGTCGAAAAAAGACATATGTCCATCAAGTTCAACCAGGGAATTAAGGGGTAGGGGTGTGGCGCGATATTGGGGAAGGGATGGGATTTTATATTTCTTCATAAGCATTAATGTTATTTTGTTCCATAAATGTATCTAATCCTGTTTTAAAGCTGTTAATTGTTCCTACTGTGACCAGTTCCTGAGGTAGACCGTTCCATAAATTCACAGTCCTCACGGTAAAGAAGGCGTGTCGCCCCTTGAGACTAAACTTTTTCTTCTCCAGACGGAGGGAGTGTCCCCTCGTCCTTTGGGGGGGTTTAACCTGGAACAGTTTTTCTCCATATTTTTTGTATGGGCCATTAATATACTTATATACGTTTATCATATCCCCCCTTAAACGTCTCTTCTCAAGACTAAACAATTGTAACTCCTTTAATCGCTCCTCATAGCTAAGATGTTCCATGCCCCATATTAGTTTAGTCGCGCGTCTCTGCACCCTTTCCAACTCCGCAGTGTCCCTTTTATGGACAGGTGCCCAAAACTGAACAGCATATTCCAGGTGAGGCCGTACCAATGCTTTATAAAGGGGGAGTATTATGTCCCTGTCCCTTGAGTCCATGCCTCTTTTGATACATGACAATATCCTGCCGGCTTTGGAAGCAGCAGCCTGACATTGCATGGTATTCTGTAGTCTGTGATCTACAAGTACACCCAGATCCTTCTCTACCAGTGACTCTGCCAGTTTAATCCCCCCTAAGACATACGATGCATGCAGGTTATTAGTACCCAGATGCATAACTTTACATTTATCCACATTGAACCTCATTTGCCAAGTGGATGCCCAGACACTTAGTCTATCCAAGTCATCCTGTAACTTATGCACATCCTCTATAGACTGTGCCGTGCTACAAAGCTTGGTGTCATCTGCAAAGATAGAAACAGAGCTGTTAATACCATCCTCTATATCATTGATAAATAAATTAAACAACAGCGGGCCCAGTACTGAACCTTGGGGTACACCACTAATTACCGGGGACCAATCAGAGTACGAATCATTGACCACCACTCTCTGGGTACGATCCATGAGCCAGTGTTCAATCCAGTTACAAACTAAAGTTTCCAAGCCCAAGGACCTTAACTTACCTGTCAGACGTCTGTGAGGGACAGTATCAAATGCTTTGGCAAAATCCAGAAACACTATATCCACAGCCATTCCTCTGTCAAGGCTTCTACTCACCTCTTCATAAAAGCAAATTAGATTGGTTTGACAACTTCTATCCTTAGTAAACCCATGCTGGCTGTCACTTATAATACAATTATCCCCTATGTATTCCTGTATGTAATCCCTTATAAGTCCTTCAAACAATTTACCCACAATGCACGTTAAACTTACCGGTCTATAGTTTCCTGGGGAAGACCTAGAGCCCTTCTTGAAGATTGGCACCACATTCGCCTTGCGCCAGTCCCTTGGCACAATACCAGACACCATAGAATCTCTAAATATCATGAACAGGGGTACAGATATTACTGAACTTACCTCTCTAAGAACTCTTGGGTGTAGTCCATCCGGCCCTGGGGATTTGCTTACATTTATATCACTTAACTTACCTTGTACCATCTCTACATTAAGCCAGTTCAGTACATTACATGATGTGTTACCAGCACTGACCTGGCCAATGTCAGCTCCTTTTTCCCTAGTATATACAGAACTAAAGAACCCATTCAGTAGCTCCGCCTTCTCTTGATCGCCTGTGACAACCTCCCCATTATCATTATTAAGGGGTCCTACATGCTCTGTCCTTTTTTTTTTTGCATTTATATATCTAAAAAAATATTTAGGATTAGTTTTGCTTTCTTTGGCCACCTGTCTCTCATTTTGAATTTTTGCTGTTTTTATTACATTTTTACAGATTTTATTAAGCTCTTTGTACTGTTTAAATGTTATCGCTGACCCATCAGATTTGTATTTTTTGAAGGCAATTTTTTTGTTGTTTATTGCTCTTTTAACATCATGTGTCAGCCATGTAGGATTTAATTTTAATCGTTTATATTTGTTCCCCTTTGGTATATATTTAGCTGTATAGTTATTTAGAGTTGATTTAAAGATGTCCCATTTACCTTCTGTATCAGTATTTGAGAACACCTCCCCCCAGTCTATGTCCTGTAGTGCAGCCCTCAGCCCAGGGAAATTTGCCTTTTTAAAGTTATATGTTTTTGCCTTCCCCGCCTGTCTTTGTTTTCTACATTTTAAGTCAAAAGTAACTATATTGTGGTCGCTATTACCAAGGTTTTCCCGCACAGTTACATTACCAATCAGCTCTGCGTTGTTGGAAATGATCAGATCCAACAAGGCATCACTTCTTGTTGGGTCCTCCACAAACTGGCCCATAAAATTATCCTGCAATAAATTTAGGAATTGTCGCCCCTTTGTAGTTTTAGCCAACCCCGGACCCCAATCTATATCTGGATAGTTAAAATCTCCCATTATTACCACTGTACCTGCCCGGGCGGCCCTCTCTATTTGTTTATGAAGCCGAACATCTATCTCTTCAGTGATATTAGGGGGTCTGTAGATTACCCCAAATATTATTTTTTCAGTATTTCCCTCCTTTTGTAATTCTACCCACAGTGATTCCACCTCCTCAAAATCATCACACACTATGGCATCGTTCACACTGACTTTCATACCACTTCTTACATACAGACAGACTCCACCACCTTTTCTGTTCATTCTATCCTTGCGAAACAATGTAAACCCCTGCAGATTAACAGCCCAGTCATGCGAGGAGTCCAGCCATGTCTCAGTGACCCCAACTATATCAATATGTTCCTCCAGTATCAAGGCCTCAAGCTCCCCCATTTTATTTGCTAGGCTTCTGGCATTTGTGAACATACACTTTACATTTCCATCCTTTATGTTATTGGGGTTAATGGGATTCAAGGGTGTAAGTTTTATTTTCCTATGAAGCCTATTCCTATTAACTATTCTAACCCCTCCCTCCGGTCCACCCCCAGGTACATTTATAATTCCCACCTCTCTATCTACACTATCTTCCCCCTCTTTGCTTGTGGCCCAAAGTTTTGAGACTGACTGAATCTTTTTTCACAAAGTTTGCTGGTCAGTGTTTTTTGATCTTTTAGTCAGATATTTCTATGGTTACCGAAGTACAATTCGAAGCATTTCATATGTTTTTATACTTTTATGGACAAATCAAGTTTGTGCATAGAGACAATATTTAAGATTTCAAGATTTTCAAGATTTCTGCAATATGCCCTGGCATGCTGAATGGACAAAGTCCTGACTGATGGCAACCCATTCTTGCCCGAATGCATTGAATTTATCAAAAGTTATTTGTTTGTCCACCTGTTTTTTAAGGATTGGGATTTGGATTGTCTTCTGGCCATAGACCCAAAATTTAAATGTTTTCTTCACAGAGCCACTTTTCACTTTTTGCCTTGTGAGAAGGTGTCCCTTGTTACATTTGTCATCACCAAATTGCTTCTGAATCATTGGGAGAAGTTGCTTTTGGATGATGTTTAGATACCAGCAAGTGCCAGGACTGTCCCCTAAAGAAGATACAGCTACAGGATTGGTTCAAAATGATCACAGCGCTTGCTCAGGAATGGCACCAGACAGGTCATCTGTGTGCACAGTGAGGAAAAGGCTTTTGGAGAAGGACCCGGTGTGAAGACAAAGAAACCACTTCACTCCAAGAACAACATCAAGGTCAGACTGACATTCTGAAAGAAGCACAAAGATTGGACTGCAGAGTAATGGGGTAAAAGTATGTTCTCTAATTAAGTCCCATCAGACCGTTTGGGACATGAATAATAATTGTCTGGAGAAGAAAAGGAGAGCTACCATAAGTCCTATGTCATGTCAACAGTAAAGCATATGAGACCATTTATGTGTGTGGTTGCTTTTCATCCAAGAGAGTGGGCTCACATCTGAACATACAGTTATGCCAAATATGTGTGGTGGCCCAGTACATGAGTTGTCTCCTGTACCCTTTTCTGTCCTGTTGTGGCAGACTATTTCAGTGTCCCCTGAGTCATCCTTCATTATGTGTACCCTAAATAGTTAACTGTGTCCTATGCTATTTAATAGTTTGTCTTTCTAATGTTCATATGCCTTTAAATGTTCTTAACAAGTCATGTAACCAGGGAAGGTGTCAGTGACCAGGTGACTTGTGGGTGACCAACAGGACCCCTCCAAATTGCTCCCTTATATACTTGGGAGGAGCTAGTTCAGTCAAATGAGTCTGAGGAGCAGTACAGTCAAGACCTGAGAGTGTCTGGTGTCCTGAGGAAGACCTAGGCCTCATCACGCAGCCATGCATGGATGAAGTCTAGTCAGTTATAGTCAAGTAAGTCAAGTCTGCTAAAATCAGCGTGGGTCTGCCTAATTCAGTCCAAATCCACTGCAAGTCCCAACGAGCCCGCAAGTCTCTTAAAGTCACTGGTAACCTCCTTGCGCCTAACTGAACTGTAAAGACTATTTCATCTGTCTACCTCAGTAAAGCTTCCGTTGTTCTGTAACTTTGCATCAGAGTGATTATTTGCCCAGTGCCTAGCCCCAGGAACCAGTGGCCATACCTTGGGGAACTTTGCCCTGGTGTCACGAACACAAAGAGTTAATGCCATCTGCCCCTAGGGTAATAACATCTGCCCTTCATCACACCCTCAGCACAACTTTTGGCATCCTACTAACAGGATAAGGGTGTGCGTCTTATGCAAAAAGTACCCCCCCCCCCCAGTCTGAACTGTGTCCAGTATTGCAGAGAAAAATTGCGACAGAAATTGCGCCAGAAAGTGTATGGGAATTTGTCAGTGAAACTTGTATGTTGCGAGGCACTTGTGAAATAGAGATAGAGGGGAGGGGGAAGAGACTTTTGTTGTCTGACATTGTAAACCGTGTAAAAGTTGTGCAGCCCTGTGTAAAGTCTGTACATGCAAGGGTTAATCTGGTCCGGCGGGGGGTTTGCAACTTTTTTTGCTTGCGTCTGACTTTCGCACTTGATAAATTCCCACCAATGCAAAATGAAAACTGAAAATTGCTTAGGGCTGATTGGTATTTTTTGCTTACCCACAAAAGTCGCACAAAAAATTTGCTTATGCGCATGTGCGACTTTTGTGAGCAAAAGAAAAAAACTCTAAATCTCTTGAAAAATCTCTCCCATGGAGTTTAGCAATAGGTAAAGCATTAAGGGGTTAACCCCTTACCACACCTTGACATAACAGTATGACTAGGGCCTTGGTGTTTATATATATTAGACCTAAAGTTTTTGAACTCAGAGACAGGATTGTGTGGAGTTCACGGATCTGGAGAAGGGTATAAATAAATTCTGTTGCAATAAAAGTGGCCTCCATAATTCTTAAATGGCAGACATTTGGATCAACCAGGAATTTTCCTAGAGCTGGCTGTTCCACCAAGCTAACTAGTCGAGGAAAAAGGGCCTTGGAAAAATAGGTGGTCACTCTGACAGAGCTCCAAAGATCTTATATGCAGAGGAGAGAAACTTTCAGAAGGTCAGCCATCACTGCAGCATTCCATTAATCTGGGCTTTACACCAGAGAGGCCAGAAAAAAAGCCTCTCCTCAGTATAATACACATCAAAGCTAACCTGGTGTTTGCAATAAAAACACCTACAAGCCTCCTAGACGGTGATAAAAAATAATTCTCCGTTGAAACCAAGAGTTAGCTTTTTGGCCTCAGGTCTACGTGTGATGTCTGGAGGAAACTGAGCACTGCTCATCAGCTGCCCAATACCATCTCTACCATAAAGCATAGGGAAGGCAGCATCATGCAGTGTGGGTGTTTTACAGTGACTGGGGCAGGGAGACTGGCCAGGGTTGAAGGAAAGGAGTAAAATATAGAGATATTCTTAAAACCTGATCCAGAGTGCTTTGAACTTAAGACTGGGCTGAAAATGGCTTCCACCTTTGGTCCTCATCCAACCTGACAGTGCTTGAGGGGATCTGCAAGGAAGAATGGCAAAAATCCCCAAATTCAGGTGTAAAAACTAGGGATCGACCGATATCGTTTTTTTAGGGCCGATACCGATAATCGGTGGAGGTTAGGGCCGATAGCCGATAACTTATACCGATATTCTGGTATAAGTTATCGGCTATTTATCTCCCCTCGACACCGCTGCAGTGCATTGATTTAAAGCGGGCGCTTTTAATCAATGCACTGCAGTGGCTTTTGCGGTGCCATAGGCCGCCACCGCCGCCACCACCACCACCACCACCCGCTTCTCTCCCCCTACCTGTCAGGGTGGTCCGGGCCATCCATCCTTCCTGTAGTGTCCGGGGGCGTTCTGGGTGAAGGGTGAACCAGTCCGGGCTGTCCTCCTTCTCCGGCGGTCATCTTCTCCACTCCGGGTAGGCTCCGGCCTAGTACGCTGCATAGACGCCGCTGCGCAGTGACGCCCGTGCACAGCGACGCACCTGACGTCATGGCGTAGCGGCGTCTATGCAGCTACTAGGCCGGAGCCTGCCCGGAGTGGAGTGGAGAAGATGACCGCCGGAGAAGAAGGACAGCCCGGACCGGTTCACACTACAGGAACGATGGATGGCCCAGACCACCCCCCATTATTGGTAAGTTTACTTTTTTTTATTGACTCGGGGGTTGGGGGAGGGGCCCCATTGGTATAGCGGTATGGGTAAAAATCCATACCGGTATACCGCCCAGCACTACGGTGGGGGGTGAGACGCGGTGCAGTGGGTCGGGGGGGTGGTCGCGGGGGGGTGGGGCGGTCGCGGTGCGGTGGGGGCGGTGCGGGGGGCGGGGCATTATCGGCTTATCGGTAAGGTAATTGCCGATACCGATAATGCCCAAAAACGTGATTATCGGCCGATAATATCGGCCATACCGATAATCGGTCGATCCCTAGTAAAAACCTTGTGGCATCATCCCCAAAAGACTGGAGGTTATAATTTCTGCCAAAGGTGTTTCAACTATAGGGTCTGAATACTTCACTATATGTCTGTGCAACATTTTAGTTTTTCCTTTTCAATAAATCAGCAAAGATAACATTTAATACTTGTTTTTGTTGGATATTAAATCTGTGAGATATGTTCTTTGTTTATAATAGTGGAGAAATTGAGCCTAATGCTGTTAAGACCCTCCACAGAACCATCAGCGTTTCAAAGGTTTAGTTTAGAGTAACACATTCATTTGCATATCTTGGTGTAACTATTTCTAAGAGTTAGCTTAGAACTAATATAGAAGTGTGGGCAAGGTTACGAATATCTAGGGTGTCTAGAATGACTTTAATTGGATAGACCAAAAACAATCTTTCTATCCAGCCATAAAATGCTTACAGGAAAAATAATAGAATCCTAGAGTCCTTTTATCTTTCAATTTATTCACAAGAGATTATTGCTTGAAGCTGTACATTCCATTTCAATGTAAGCTCTGTGTAAACTTCTCCAAACGTGCACTTTTATAAAGTCATTCAACTCTGGCATAGCAGATGACACAATATTCCTTACATCTTGTCGCTTGTTCCGTGTACATTGTTCCATAACATAATTCTGTTCTCTTCAGGCAGTGAAAATTATTCAGCCATCATATTTCTGTCATTCAAAAGGCATTGTCATATGGAAAGTTACCAATGACATGCTGCTTATTGATTCCCCTGGATAATCCTTGCCAATTGCTTTCTTTTAACCTTCTATAATATGTTCCTACTTGGATAAGTCCACAAAGACAAGGACTGAAAAAAAAGAGAATGAAAATATATAAATCCAATATTTTCTATTTTATTTTAGGTCACATAAGTTTCTTCTGAAATTTTAGAATGTCTTGTACATTGAGCACCCGCTGAGACGTGTTTAGGAAAAGGTAATACAAATATGGCTGGTGCATTTTTGTCTCTACTGGAAATAACAAGTCAGAGCACACAAGGAATACTGGGTACATATTTTAATATTTGTGTAAAAAAAAACATATCTGAGCTAGAGGGTGGGCAGTGTACTGTATTGTATTGTATGTAGAGATGAGCAAAACTACACTAAATGTCGTCAAAATCGAAGCTGTCCACTTGGCTGTTGATTAGCTAAGTCTGGATAAATTAGTGCAAAAATCTCCATTCAACCATATAAGCCTAGGATTAAAGGGGTACTCCAGTGGAATTTATTTTTTTTTCAAAATCAATTGGTTCCAGAAAGTTAAACAGATTTGTAAATTGCTTCTAATATAAAATCTTAAAGGGGTAGTCCAGTGCGAAAAAACGTATCCCCTATCCTAAGGATAGGAGATAAGTTTCAGATTGCGGGGGTCGACCGCAGGGGTCCCCGTGATCTCCTGTATGGGGCCCCGGCTCGCTGGCCAGATAGTGGGTGTCGACCACCGCACAAAGCGGCGGCTGACACGCCCCCTCAATACATCGCTATGGCAGAGCCTGAGATTGCCGAAGGCAGCACTCTGGCTCTGCCATAGAGTTGTATTGAGGGGGCGTATCAGCCGCCGCTTTGTGTGCTGGTTAACATGCCCCCTTCCTGCGGGCTGCTGGGGCCCCGTACAGGAGATCGCAGGGGGACCCAGCGGTCGAAACTCAGACTGAGGCCCAAAGAAGTACGTTCACCGTGTGAAACGGTTCCGTTGCCTACCTGTTGTACCCCCCTGTTGTCTGTCTGTCTCTCCCCTGCATTGATTTGTGAGTATGCCGCAATAAAGAAGGATCTCACGTGAACCAGAGTGGTGAGTTGCTAATTTACAAACCTGTTTAATTTTCTGGCACCAGCTGATTAAAAAAAAAAAAAAAATAATAATAATAATAATAATAATAATAATATATATATATATATATATATATATATATATATACACACATACACACACATATATATATATATATATATATATATATATATATATATATATATATATATATATTTATATATTCCATTATAGTACCCCTTTAGTCTCAGGTCTCCTAAATCTGTATGTCTCTTTTCCAGGGAACTGGAGCCCCTTGAAAGCAGCACTAATTTATGCAGACTAAATTAATCGATGTTCCTGCCTAGTTGTGGGAGCCGAGGGGGGGAGGGGTTGAAGATGGGGGTTGCAGCTTGCTGAACTTTCGCAAATTTCCAGGTTTGGCTCGTGCAAACCTGGAAGTGTTCAGGCTTACAGAGTTTTAGAAACTAATTGGGATTTAATGCCAAACCAAAAATGTCTCCAAAAGGAAAGAGGGGCCATCTGCATGTACTTTTTCAAGGTTGTTTTCCCTTGTCAGTATAGAGCAGGGTGTTCTGGCTTTGCTTATGAGAGGCCTGTCATCTAGGTAAAAGGTTAAAGGGGTATTCCATGAAAAAACTTTTTTTTATATATCCACTGGCTCCAGAAAGTTAAACAGATTTTTAATTTACTTCTATTAAAAAATCTTAATCCTTTCAATAATTATCAACTGCTGAAGTTGAGTTGTTGTTTTCTGTCTGGCAACAGTGTGCAGTTCCCGAGACAAGCAGAGATGTCAGCAGAGAGCAGAGTAGAAGAGGTTTGCTATGGGGATTTGCTTCTAAACTGGGCAGTTTCAGAGACACGTGTCATCAGAGAGCACTTAGACAGAAAAAAACAGCTCAACTTCAGCAGCTCATAAGTACTGAAAGGATTAAGATTTTTTAATAGAAGTAATTTACAAATCTGTTTAACTTTCTGGAGCCAGTTGATATATAAAAAAAAGTTTTTTCCTGAATAACCCCTTTAAGTCCTCTTCTCACAGAGACAACATTACTAGTGTGTAAAGCTTTAACCCCTTAACGACGCAGAACGTATATTTACGTCCTGCGCCGGCTCCCGCGATATGAAGCGGGATCGCGCCGCGATCCTGCATCATATCGCTTCGGTCCCGGCGCTCATCAACGGCCGGGACCCGCGGCTAATACCACACATCGCTGACCGCCGCTTCTAAAGTGAAACTGAAAGTATCCCGGCTGCTCAGTCGGGCTGTTCGGGACCGCCGCGGTGAAATTGCGGCGTCCCGAACAGCTGATTGGACCCCGGGAGGGCCCTTACCTGCCTCCTCGGTGTCCGATCGACGAATAACTGCTCCGTGCCTGAGATCCAGGCAGGAGCAGTCAAGCGCCAATAATGCTGATCACAGGCGTGTTAATACACGCCAGTGATCAGCATAGGAGATCAGTGTGTGCAGTGTTATAGGTCCCTATGGGACCTATAACACTGCAAAAAAAAATGTAAAAAAAAAGTGTTAATAAAGGTCATTTAACCCCTTCCCTAATAAAAGTTTGAATCACCCCCCTTTTCCCATAAAAAAAATAAAACAGTTTAAAAAAATTAATAAATAAACATATGTGGTATCACCACGTGCGTAAATGTCCGAACTATAAAAATATATCATTAATTAAACCGCACGGTCAATGACGTACGCGCAAAAAAATTCCAAAGTCCAAAAAAGCGTATTTTGGTCACTTTTTATACCATTAAAAAAATGAATAAAAAGTGATCAAAAAGTCCGATCAAAACAAAAATCATACCGATAAAAACTTCAGATCACGGCGCAAAAAATGAGTCCTCATACCGCCCTGTACGTGGAAAAATAAAAAAGTTATAGGGGTCAGAAGATGACATTTTTAAACGTATAAATTTTCCTGCATGTAGTTATGATTTTTTCCAGAAGTGCGACAAAATCAAACCTATATAAGTAGGGTATCATTTTAACCGTATGGACTTACAGAATAATGATAAGGTATAATTTTTTCCGAAATATGCACTGCGTAGAAACGGAAGCCCCCAAAAGATACAAAATGGCGTTTTTTTTTTTTTTATTTTGTCGCACAATGATTTTTTTTTCCGTTTCGCCGTGCATTTTTGGGTAAAATGGCTAATGTCACTGCAAAGTAGAATTGGTGACGCAAAAAATAAGCCATAATATGGATTTTTAGGTGGAAAATTGAAAGGGTTATGATTTTTAAAATGTAAGGAGGAAAAAACGAAAGTGCAAAAACGGAAAAACCCTGAGTCCTTAAAGGGTTAAAGATGGATGTGTATCTATCTCACTGGTGTCACCTTTTACTGTAACCCTGCCTGCTCTGTGAAGAATGACATTACTGGAGAATGATCTGTACAGAACAGGAAGTCTCTGCTAAGTTTTAGCCCTAGTGGCCAGATTGGAAACTGCAAGATCTATCTTTAAAATATAGAAGAAAAATAGAAAACAGCAGCAGGATAAAGTTGTGGCTTGATTCAGGCGCAGGAGGATCAGAGTGGTACACAAGGGTTAAGCATAGGTAATGCCAGGTAAATAGTCACAGGTCGGATAGAAGATGAGGATCACACATCCAGCAGTCTCTTCCCCAGCAAAATATGAAAAATTTACGATCCTTTAGTAGCCCTTTAAGACCAACCTTAAGAAAACTATTTTTAGCACATTCTCAGAACGCCCTTTCCTGCTTTTTCCCTGTTTGTAATCAGATTGTATTGTTCTACCTTAACAAAGGTTCTAATTAAATGTATTGTTTTTAGGTTTAAATATGTTTATAACAAAGTAACAATCCTGTTATGCTAAGCTGTACAAATCACATTAAATGCAATGTCCCTATAATAAACAACTCCTGCTGTAACCTTTACATGGAATAGAAGAGCACAAACAAATGCAGGATGGAAAAATCAGGATCCAGTTGGGAAGACACAATAAGCTTATTATATCATAACTTGCAGTTTACTTAGAATAGGTAGTGAATATAAATATTTATTAGGAACTCATCATCAGATTGCTTACTTCTATAGATTATTTTCCGGGGCTTATAAATAGGGATGAAAGAATCGAATATGACGAATCCAAATTTGTTATGAATTTCACGAAAAATGTGATTACTAACTAAGGCAAATATCACTACGATTCGCTTAATTAAACTCCTTTTAGTGGGGTCGAGGCTCCAGGGGCCGGGCATCTAAAATGACGGATCCACATGTGAGGACATGGGGAAAGGAATCCTGGGAAGGCGGGAACAAGGGTTGCCAGGATTACACTGAATCACATGCAGCCTATCAACAGCCAGACACCCCTGTGATGTCACAGCCCTATATAATCGGCAGCCATCTTTCGGCCACTCACATCAGCGTTTTATTGCAGAGAGGGAGAGAGAGAGAGAGAGAGAGAGAGAGAGAGAGAGAGAGAGAGAGAGAGAGAGAGAGAGAGAGAGGGACAGAGAGCAGTAAGTTGCACAGAAAAGCTTTTTTACAGCAGCCATTCACCTCAAGCCCAATTCCAGCCTAGAACCACTGATGGGGAAGGGAGAGCGATTGAAAGAGAAAGTGCAATTGCGGATGTATTACAGCAGCGATTCACCTTAAGCCCAAATCCAGCCTAGAAGCACAGATAGGGAATGGAGTGAGATTGAGAGAGAAAGTGCAACTGTGGGTGTATTACAGCAGAGATTCACCTCAAGCCCAAATCCAGCCTAGAAGAACTGATAGGGAAGGGAGTGAGACAGAGAGAGTGCAATTTTGGGTGTAGTACACAGAGACTGTGTGCTGCAGCACTGGTGTATACAACAACTGAAAAGTAAATAGTAGCCAGCCAGTTAGGGTGAGCAGAGCACTAAAAGAGTATTGTACTCTATTAAGTGCAACCTGTGCGTACATCTAAGTAGTGTACCATTTTGTTCCTGTTGAAGTCTCAAGGGTCTAGTTACTGTGAAAGCTCAGACAAAAGTACACACCTGCTGGTGTTGTAGACAAATACTGTTTTAAGCGTACTGGAGCACATTGTCCTCCCCTCATAAGTGCATACCACATACGAATATCTAAGTGGTGTACCATTTTGTTCCTGTTAAAGTCTTAAGGGCCTAGATACTGTGAAAGGCCAGCCAAAAGTAAATCTGCTGGTGTTTTAGACAAATACTGTTTTAAGAATAGTGGAGCGCATTGCACTCCCCTCATATACGCACTAAGTAGGTCAGGCAGAAAAGTGCCAGGACATGCACAGAGGAGTGGCAGAGGCCTAAATTGACACCCACCGTCCCACTATGTCACCGGGTCACTTTCAGGACTCCTGATGCTGCTGATGCCACCTATAGGCTGTCTCATTCTACCATCATATGTTCTCATGCTGCTGCCAGCTCCAGGCTGTCTCATACTGCCACCATACGTTCTCCTCATGCTGATGCCAACTCCAGGCTGTGTCATTCCACCACTATATGGTCTCCTCATGCTGCAGCCAACTCCAGGCTGTGTCATTCAGCCACTATATCTTCTCCTCATGCTGTTGCCAACTCCAGGCTGTGTCATTCAGCCACTATATGGTCTCCTCATGGTGCCGCCAACTCCAGACTGTGTCATTCAGCCACTATATGGTCTCTTCATGCTGCCACCAACTCCAGGCTGTGTCATTCAGCCCCTATATGGTCTCCTCATGCTTCCGCCAACTCCAGGCTGTGTCATTCAGACACTATATGGGCTCCTCATGCTGCAGCCAACTCCAGGCTGTGTCATTCAGCCACTATATGGACTCCTCATGCTGTGCTAACTCCAGGCTGTGTCATTCAGCCACTATATGGTCTCCTCATGCTTCAGCCAACTCCAGGCTGTGCCATTCAGCCACTATATGGTCTCCTCATGCTGCCGCCAACTCCAAGCTGTGTCATTCAGCTACTATATGGTCTGTTCTTGCTGCTGCCACCTCCACGCCGTGTCATTCAGGCAGTATATGGCCTCCTCATGCTGCTGCCACCTCCACACTGTGTCATTCAGCCACTATATGGTTTCCTCATACTGATGCTACCTCCAGGCTCTGTCATTGTGCCGCTCTGTGAAAATGATTCTAATAGCAACGCCTCTAATCTGCATGTCCTACTGAATAACAGTATTATTTCACTAAACAAGCACACACCCTATGCGTGTTACAGTAAGGCAAAGTGTTCTACACCCCTATTGAGGCTATCTGTAGGCCAGAAATAGCCGTTTTTAATACAGATTCGCCGCAAATAAGTTCGGAAGGAATCCAATTTTTTTCAGGAAAATTCTGCAAATTGGCTGAATCTAATTTTTCAAAATATTTGCTCATCTTTACTCATAAAGACTGGAGTCGAGCAAGCTTCAAAAGTTCAGCTCCCTGAGTTCGGTCTGTGGCGGACAGGTTCTATGTGAACCGGCAAGGCATTAAGCCTCACAACACATGTCTAAAACTGCCTAAGAGCTCTAAAGCCCTGTATGCCACTGCTAAGGTCACCTAGGTATGTATTACAGTAGTTTAAAAAATGGTTTTAAGGCTAAGTTAATGTCAAAGTTACGGCGATGTGCAGTACCCCGTGGTAATAGCTTGTTTAAAAACACAGTACACTAGTGGATTTTGTATACTATTGAATAGAGATGGGCGAATTGAAGCTGACGAAGCCGTTACGAATTTCATGAAAAATTTGATTCAGAATGAATCTGAATTTCTTCGCGCTTTGTGGTAACGACTCACTTCATTCAAAACATTTTGTGCGGGCTGGGGGGCTAAAATACAGGCACGGGGGGCTAAAATGGCGACTACACGTGTGAGGACATGGGGGAAGGATCTCTGGGAAGGTGGGATCACCCTGAATCACATGGAGGTATGCAGCCTATCAGCAGCCAGGCAGCCCTGTGATGTCACAGCCCTATCTATTTGGCAGCCATTACAGAAGACGTTCATTTTGCTGAGAGCAGAGATTGTTACTGACAATAGAGATCTGTCTAGCGGCGAATCCATTCACCTCAAGTCGGTATTCGTTCTAGCTAGAGAGAGAGCAGTCACTGTGTGGTAACTAATTAGCATTACTGTTATTGATAATAGAGAGATCAGCACAGGGGAAATCCATTGACCTCAAGCCTGCATCACTGCAGGCAGGCAGGGAGAGTTTAGAAGTCGTTTCATAGTCTGCCAATTGAGATCATCACAGGATATACTCCCCATTCAAAGACTGCAAGCAACCATTGTGCTGGCAGGGACACTTCAGAAGTTGTTCCAGAGTCTGCTAATTGAGTTCAGAACTGGGATCAATCCCCATTCAAAGACTGCAAGCAACCATGGTGCAGGCAGGGACAGTTCAAAGAAAGAGTATGCTTTTTTCTGTTGCAACTGTACTGGGGCATATTACTCTCGAAAAAGTGAAAAATATACGCACTTTGCAGTTCCAAGCCTTTTCTGGTTAAAGCTAATAGGGTGCAGTAAGTGTAAAAGCACTAAAATACTTACGCACAAGATTGTTACACTTATTTCTGGCATTTTATTGGGGCATTTTACTCCCAAAAAAAGTTTAATATACATGCACATTACTGTTCTACAAGTATGTCAGGCAGAGAAGTGCCAGACCATGCACAGAGGAGTGGCAGAGGCCTAAATTTATCAGGTGCAGGCAGAGGTCTCAATAGAGTAGGGGCGCGGTGCAGCAAGATTTGCAGCGAGAGGCCTGAGCTCCCGGTGTCAGCAAGCGGTCGTGTCTCAACCAGCAACCCGGCAGCCATCATTGATTGGTTAACTCAGTCATCCACTTCATGCCAATTGACATCTGACACCCCCAGTCAACAGTGGGTTGGTTCCTTAGACTCAACCTTCAGTTGACATTGCCTGGGAGCAGTCCCTGTCCTCCAACTGCCTCTGTCATATGCTGTTCCCTAACTCAGAGAAGTATTGTATGCTGTGAGCTAAGCTCCACAATACAGCAAGGATGATGAACTAGAAGACAGTCAGAAGCTACTGTCCAGCTGAGATGGGGAGGAGACATCCTTCGCTTCCTCCGCCAAGCGGTCAAGTAGTGATTGGGAGAGTGGCATGGGAGGTGGTATTGCGAGCATTCAGGTTAATGAAACACACACCGTTGAGGAACTTGAGGAGGACATCAGTGACGTGCAGACACTTGTTGATGATGATGAAGCCGATCGCACTTGGGAGCCGAGTGCAGAAGGGGCTTCATCATCATCATCAGAAGAATAGGGTTGCAGGTTGCCCGTGAGGCAGCAGCTGAGCCAGCAAGGTGGTAGCATGGTTGGGAGTCAGCAGGGTGGCAGCAGTGGGAAGTCTGGAGCCCAATGCGCCCGGGGTAGACTACCTGCTTCGCGGCAGCCTACCTTCCCGGGAGGTAGAGGTGAAGCAGAGGTTCCCGGAGTCCGCAGAAGTAGCAGTCAGTCAGTGCAGACTGTTGGGGAGTGAAATTATCTACTCTGCGGTGTGGCAGTTTTTTGTCAAGCATCCGGAGGAGGTTAACATGGCCACATGTAAGCCTTGTCGGCAGAACGTGAAGCGTGGCCAGGGTCCCAATGTTGGCATCACGGCCCTGCATGCACATATGCTGCGTCACCATAAAGCGGCCTGAGAGAACCATGGCTCCAATGTGGTGATCCAGCCAGCTGCAGCAACCGCCAGTGAAATGCCTCTCCCTGTTTCAGCCAGCCAAGGCTCCACAACCTCATCCGAAAGGAGCTGTCTGTTATTCCCATCTTCTGTTGGTCCAGATGCTCCTGCTCTTCCTACTTCTCATTAGTGTTGAGCGGCATAGGCCATATTCGAATTTGCGATATTTCGCGAATATATGGACAAATATTCGTCATATATTCGCTAAATTCGCATATTCGTAATATTCGCGTTTTGCTTTCGCATATGCGAAAATTAGCATATGCGAAAATTAGCAAAAACTAAAATTAGCATAAGCGAAAATTTGCATATGCGAAAATTCGCACGCCAGTCTCACACAGTAGTATTAGAGCCTTCTTTACACCACATAAGCTGGAAGCAGAGAGGGGTGATCACTGTGATGTTTACTGTGAAAAAAAAAAAGAATATTCGTAATTACGAATATATAGTGCTATATTTGCGAATATTTGCGAATTCGCGAATATGCGATATTCGTGAATAAAATTTGCATTGCGAATATTCGCGAGCAACACTACTTCTCATCAGTCATTCCGACAGCAATCTATCACCGAAGCGATTTCCAAGAGACAGCAGTATGCACCCACTCATCCAACGGCACAGAAGCTGAATGTGCTCCTGTTCAAGGTGCTGGTGCTGTAGTCCCTCCCTTTTAAAGTGGTGGACTCTGCACCTTTCGGAGAACTGATGGCTTTGTGCCGAGCCGAGGTGGAGAGTCCCAAGCCGTCATTTCTTTGTTAAAAAGGCAGTACCAGCCCTGCACAAATATGTGAAACATAAGGTGGGCCAGTCCTTGAGCCTGTCGGTGTGTACCAAAGTGCATGGCAGCGCCGACGTGTGGAGCTGTAACTACGGTCCTTTACGGCCCACTGGGTGAATGTGGTTCCTGCACAGCCACTCCAGCAACTTGGCCAGGTCACGCTGCTTCCGCCTCCATACTCTCATGTCGTTGGTCCTGCTACATTGTCCGACTCTGCCTCCTCATCCTCCACCATGTCCTCAGCCTCCACTGCATGGACAAGTCACAGTGTCCCTCCAGCATACCAAGTGTGCAGTGTCACGCTGTTCTTCACCTGGTTTGCCTTGGCGAACGGAGTTGCACAGGGGAGGAACTGCTCAAAGTGATTCGTCAAGACATCGAACTATGGCTTACTCCGTGACAACTGAAAATTGGTACCATGTTGATTGACAACAAGAAGAACATCTTGTCTGTGATGTGTCAAGGAAGCCTGAGCCATGCGCCCTGCATGGCACACGTGTTCAATCTGGTTGTCAAGCGGTTCCTAAAGTGTTCCACCCAACTGCAAGACATCCTAACAATGGGAAGGAAACTTTGCATGCACTTCAGCCACTCGCACACCGAAAAGCACACCCTCCTTGAGCTGCAGCATCAGAACGGCATCCCCCAACATAGTCTGATAAGTGACGTTTCCACCTGTTGGAATTCCACCTTCCGTATGTTGGACCAACTATACGAATAGAGAAAGACCATCAACGATTACTTGATGGTCCAAGCGGATAGGGGTTCTCCCCTGTGTAACTTCGATGTCAACCAGTGGCAGCTCATACGTGACACCTGCCGTTTGCTCAGGCTCTTTGAGGAAGCCACATTATTTGTCAGTCACCTGGATTACGGGATGAATGACGTCATTCCACTGCTTCATTTCCTACAACAAATGGTGGAAACAATGGCTAGTCAGGGCACTAGCAAAATGGGTGGTTTTGATACTCAGCTGACAGGAGAGGAGGAGCAGGAGCAGCCAGAGGAGCTACAGGGTGATGAGGAAGGCGAGGCAATGAACCTAAACACACTGTGGAAGTATGCAGTGCAGATGGAGGCAGCGAGTCCCTCCGAGTCCCTTGCACAAATGTCACTATGCATGCTCACTTGCTTGCGTAGTGACTGCCGAATTGTCACAATTTGGCAGCGGGATGGCTTCTGGCTCTCCACCTTGCTCTCTACTGGCACAAAATGGGGGGCCTTTTTTAGACCTACTGAGAAGGAGGACAAACTGACCTACTACAGAGACATCCTACGTAGTCAGTTGGCCAATGCCTATCTGCGCCATCGTCCATCCTCTTACAGGTCTTACTGGGGGGGCACTCACGTTCCACTGCCATGGCTGCTGGGGAGGGGTGGGGTGGCAGGAGCAGTACCAGCTCCATCAGCAGCAGCCTGACTCTACAGTTGCTGATGAGTAGCTTTCTTCACCCACATAGTGGAGCAACTAATCATCAGCAGCAGGTGGACCTTGAGTAGGATTGATCCAGAATGTGGTGGCATACTTGGACATGACTCTGCACATACACATTGAAGATCCGCTTGACTTCTGGGCAGCCAAACTGGATTTGTGGCCGCAACTAGCAGAGTTTGCCCTGGAAAGACTGTCCTGCCCGGACAGTAGTGTGGCATCAGAGCAGGTGTTTAGTTCAGCAGGGGCCATGATAACCCCAAGGAGAACTGGCCTGTCCACCAAAAATGTGGAGAGTCTGGCCTTTGTCAAGATTAATCAGGCTTGGATCAGCGAGGATTTCCACCCACCAATGCCTCATGCATCAGACTAGATTATTCATGGTACCACACCAACACTGTCACGATTCGGCTAGCTGGATGGGGATCCTCTGTGTCAGCGAGGGATTGGCGTGGACCGGTTCTAAGATGCTACTGGTATTCACCAGAGCCCGCCGCAAAGCGGGATGGTCTTGCTGCGGCGGTAGCAACCAGGTCGTATCCACCGGCAACGGCTCAACCTCGCTGACTGCTGAGAAGGCGTGGGACAGAAGGACTAGGCAGAGGCAAGGTCAGACGTAGCAGAAGGTCGGGGCAGGCGGCAAGGTTCGTAGTCAATGTGGATAGCAGAAGATCTGGAACACAGGCTTTGGACAACACTAAACGCTTTCACTGGCACAAGGCAACAAGATCCGGCAAGGGAGTGCAGGGGAAGTGAGGTATTATAGCCAGGGAGCAGGTGGAAGCTAATTAGGCTGATTGGGCCAGGCACCAATCATTGGTGCACTGGCCCTTTAAATCTTAGAGAGCTGGCGCGCGCGCGCCCTAAGGAGCGGAGCCGCGCGCCAGGACATGACAGCCGGGGGTCGGGACAGGTTAATGACTTGGGATGCGATTCGCGAGCGGGTACGTCCTGCTATGCGAATCACATCCCCGCCGGCAATGTCAGTGCAGCGCTCCCGGTCAGCGGGTCTGACTGGGGCGCTGCAGAGAGAGGAACGCCGCGAGCGCTCCGGGGAGGAGCAGGGACCCGGAGCGCTCGGCGTAACAGTACCCCCCCCCTTAGGTCTCCCCCTTTTTTTGTCCGGCAATTGCTTCACATGGGACGAGGACACTGGGAGCGATTATAGGGTTTCCTCAAAGGCAGGCAGTACAGCAGGAATGGGAATGGGGAGGGAGGGCAGAGGGTGAAGCTTGGCACGGGGCAGAGTGTCACCAGGACGGGGGCTATGAGGAGGCATGGCACAGTCCTGATAGGCCTTGGGGAGACCAGGTGTAGGAGGAGGCACTGAGGCTTGCCTGACGGGACTGGGAGGAGACGTGAGGCATCTCTTGCGGCAAGCAGGACCCCAATTCTTGATCTCCCCGGTGGTCCAGTCAAGGGTGGGAGAATGATGCTGGAGCCATGGCAGACCGAGGAGGACTTCAGAGGTACAGTTGGGAAGGACGAACAATTCAATCTTTTCATGATGGGGTCCAATGCAGATTAAGAGAGGTTCTGTGCGGTAACGCACAGTACAGTCCAACTTCACTCCGTTGACGGAAGAAATGTAGAGCGGCTTGACGAGACGGGTCACCGGAATTAGGCTGATTGGGCCAGGCACCAATCAATGGTGCACTGGCCCTTTAAATCTTAGAGAGCTGGCGCGCGCGCCCTAAGGAGCGGAGCCGTGCGCGCCAGGACATGACAGCCGGGGGCCGGGACAGGTAAGTGACTTGGGATGCGATTCGCGAGCGGGTGCGTCCCGATATGCGAATCGCATCCCCGCCGGCAATGTCAGTGCCGCGCTCCCGGTGAGGGGGTCTGACCGGGGCGCTGCAGAGAGAGGAACGCCGTGAGCGCTCCGGGGAGGAGCAGGGACCCGGAGCGCTCGGCGTAACAAACACTTTGACAAAAGAGACCGGTTTCTTCTGCTTACCTGCCTCAGCTACTATTCTGATCCTGCCACCGGTCTGATGCCACACATCTGATGCCAAGTGCTCCTTCTTTCACCCACCTTCATCAGCGGGTACTGGTATTGCCACCCACCGCCCCACTCTGTTACCTGGTCACTTTCAGGACTCCTGATGCTGCTGCCACCACCTCTAGGCTCTGTCATTGTGCTGCCATATGATGTCCTCATGCTGCTGCTGCCCCCTCCGGGCTCTAAGGATAAATGTGAAGAGAAAAAGGATAGGATGGCACCTCGCATAATTCTGTGGGCTAAGAATCCCGAAATGTCCTTTAATTGAAAATATGCTCACCTTGTGTGAATCTTGGTTCATGCGTATGACCCCTTCTCATGGGGTACATACATACATGTGGTAAAACAGTATTTTTTTTAAAGTAAACACTTCGGGCCACCAGGACACTCAGTTGTGAGCATCAGGTGGGTTCTGAGAGGCAGGGGCTGGAACAGGTGATAGCTCGCCTTGCAGCAGACCGTCAACTCGATTTTAAGATACAAGTATGAGCATTTTCATTGTTTATACTGCAGCAATTTCACTATTGGAGCTGGAATTACCGCAGCTGCTGGCACCAGACTTGCCCTCCAATGGTTCCTCAAAAAAGGATTTAAAGTTTGCTCATTCCAATTACCAGGCTCTGTCATTGTGCCGCCATGTGATCTACTCATTCTATTGGCACATTAAACTCGTTAATCTCTTTAAACTCTTCCATTGACTTCTCAAAAATCTCTTTAATCTCTTCAATTGTGATACTATATGGTCTCCCGACCCTGTTGCCACATCCAGACTGTCATTGTGTTCTGCATCAGTGTTTCTAATAGCGACGCCTGTAATCTGCATGTCATACTAAACAACAGTATTATTTCACTACCCAGCACAATCCCTATGCATGCTACGGTAAGGTAAAGTGTTCTACACCTCTATTGAGGCTCTCTGTAACCTGTGAATAGCTGTTTTTAATAGAAATGCACCGCAAATAAATTGGGATAAAACTAATTTTTTTCTGAAAGTTCTGCGAAACGGTCCAAGTTGAATTTTTCAAAAATGTTTCCATCTCTACTATTGAACACTAAAATAAAGGTGCTTAAAAGATTCCTTTTTATTTGCAGATGCCTGCTCGTTAAAATGTGCATGGAAGTATTGGAAGACGCAATGGATTTTCCAAGCCTTCCGAATTGGATCTGATTGGAGATGTAGTATCCAGTGGACAACAGGCAATGGTGAATGTTGTAGCCAGCAGACAGCAGGCAGTGGTGTATTGGTGGGAGTTTAGCAAGCAGACAGCAGGCAGTAGTGGACTGGTGAGAGTTGAAGTCACCAGAAGGGAGCAGGCAGTGGCGCACTGGTGGTAGATATAGTCACAGCAGACAGGATAGCAGTTAGTGGTGGACTAGTGATAGTTGCTGTAGCCAGCTGATAGTTGCTGTAGCCAGCGAACAAGACAACAGGCAGTGGTAGGCTGCTGGTTGTTGTAGTAACCAGAGTAGAGGGAAGCAGGTAGTGGTAGACTGTTGGGAGTTGTAGTAGCCAGCGTACAGCAGACATGGTGGTAATATTATCTAACCAATGGCATCTGACAGTTTTACATTTCTCACTGATGCATGCCTGAGTCATTTTATCACTGCTTTATGCTGCTGGTACAGGGGGCTCAACATGTGTAATGTTGACTTCCACAGTGTTGGAACGTCATAAATGAGGCAATGTTAAGGAAGACTATTTTGGCACTTTAGGTCTTGTTTAAAGCATAAGAACATCTAAACCAAATGCAAACTTTTCTGCACACAGGCAGCACATTCCTGAGACATCCACAATTTCTCAAGAAACGTTTGATGACAAGATTTAGCGCACAGGCCTTACAGGGAGAGTGTGTCATGCAACCTTGAGGTAGCTCAGCCACAATGTTTTTGCCGATATCAAGGACCACATTTCCCAATCTCAGATTAGGAGTAGAGAGCCAGTGTGAAACTTCCTTTTGCAGACAGAACAGCAAATCTCCACTGGTGGCTTTTCTTGCCCAGGCTCAGCAGATGTTATACAGCATGGCAGCACTTTGCACCTATAAAAGAAGGGAGCAGGAGGAGGGTAAACTGCACTGCTCTCTGTGGGGGGGTGCAAGATGTCAGTGGAGGAAGATCTGAATGAGGAAGGGTCTAGGCGGCAGGCAGGTGTCAGAAGTTAAATCGAATGGCGCCACTGTGGAGGTGTCACTACCATTTCCTAAGCCTTGTTGCGGGCAAATTTTTCAAAAATTCACCCATCTCTACTATTGAACACTAAAAAAAAGGTGCTTCAAAGATTTATTTTTATTTGCAGATGCCTGCGTGTTAAAATGCGCATGGAAGTATTGGAAGACGCAATGGATTTTTCCAAGCCTTCCGAATTGGAACTGATTGGAGATGTAGTATCCAGTGAACAACAGGCAATGGTAGATGTTGTAGTCAGCAGACAGCAGGCAGTGGTGGACTGGTGGGAGTTTAGCCAGCAGACAGCAGGCAGTGCTGGACTGGTGAGAGTTGAAGTCACCAGAAGGGAGCAGGCAGTGGCGGACTGGTGGTAGTTATAGTCACAGCAGACAGGATAGCAGTTAGTGGTGGACTAATGATAGTTGTAGTAGCCAGCGATCAAGACAACAGGCAGTGGTAGGCTGCTGGTTGTTGTAGTAACCAGAGCAGAGGGAAGCAGGTAGTGGTAGACTGTTGGGAGTAGTAGTAGCCAACGTACAGCAGACATGGTGGTAATATTATCTAACCAATGGCATCTGACACAGGAGTTTTATATTTCTCACTGATGCATGCCTGAGTCATTTTATCACTGCTTTGTGCTGCTGATACAGGGGGTTCAACATGTGTAATGTTGACTTCCACAGCGTTGGGACGTCATAAATGAGGCAATGTTAAGGAAGAATATTTGGACACTGTAGGTCTTGTTTAAAGCATAAGAACATCTAAGCCAAATGCAAACTTTTCTGCACACAGGCAGCACATTCCTGAGACATCCACAATTTCTCAAGAATCGTTTGATGACAAGATTTAGCGCACAGGCCTTACAGGGAGAGTGTGTCATGCAACCTTGAGGTAGCTCAGCCACAATGTTTTTGCCGTTATCAAGGACCACATTTCCCAATCTCAGATTAGGAGAAGAGAGCCAGTGTGAAACTTCCTTTTGCAGACAGAACAGCAAATCTCCACTGGTGGCTTTTCTTGCCCAGGCTCAGCAGATGTTATACAGCATGGCAGCACTTTGCACCTATAAAAGAAGGGAGCAGGAGGAGGGTAAATTACACTGTTCTCTGTGTGTGTGTGGGGGAGGTGTGTGTGCAAGATGTCAGTGGAGGAAGATCTGAATGAGGAAGGTTCCAGGCGGCAGGCAGGTGTCAGAAGTTAAACCGAATGGCGCCACTGTGGAGGTGTCACTACTTTTTCCTAAGCCTTGTTGCGGTAGAGCCCCGTTCTGCAAAATGTTGACCCAGTGGAAACACATGTATTGGCCCTGGTCATAGCTACTACTCTAATTATCTACCATGCCATGCACTGTGCTGCATACCGTCAACTGCATGGAGTGGCCCACCCTCTCTGCCACATGCAGTCCAAAAAAAATACAGTAGTCGGCACTACCTATATATGTGCTGATATGAAAAGGTGAATGGGTAATGTCACGGGTATATGGTGGAGGTGGGGAGCATCTGTGGGGTGCTCTCTTGTATAAATGCAGTCCGCAAGTAACAATCATCCACAAAGAAGTAAAGAGGCACTCACCACTTATGATGCTGAATCTTCTTTATTTGTGCAAAAGGTAAAAGAGTCAGGTCGGGTTAGGACGCCAACAGGGAGCTTGCAGTTACAACGCTGTTTCACACCGTCCGGTGTATCATCAGACTACCAATCAGACTGCCACATGATTGGGCAAAGTGGGGATGGCTTTCTCGTAAAAATAATGGCGACTAGGTATGCGCCACCTGGGCTGGGCCATAGAGTCAACAAATGGTACAGCAGCACCTGCACCACCAACAATTTGGCCAGGTGTGAATTAAGGTACACCACAACAGGGTGACTGGGCAAATATTGTTGTCTGTATGACATAGATTCCCCAATAGATAGCTGACTGGATAGAGGAGGACACAACAGTCATGAGGACAAGACAGAAAATGTGCGGACTGTGGATTAGGCTAGGTTGCTAGACAGATGAGAGGGATCTCGAAGAGCAGCAGCAGGGGAAAGCATGGTTTTCTTTACATTGTGGGGCATCTCGACTGTCCTGCTCGGCCTTGTGATGCTGGTCCATGTGCCTATGTATAGACCAGTTGCCTATAGCAACCAATCATATTGTTTCTTTTATTTTTCAGAGGCCATTTTAAAAATGAAAGAAGCAATCTAATTGGTTGCTGTGGGCAACTGGACAACTTTTCCTCTGCTCAGGTTTTGAATGATCTCGCCATAGTTCCTATACTTGTACCCTGTCCACGGCTTACTTTAATGTTTGCAAGGATGGTACAGTTTTAAATTTTCAGCATCTGCTAAGGTAGAAAATAACTTCAGATGGCAGAATACCTTACAGTTACACAACCACCTGACTGTGCTCCTCCTCTGGAAGGTTACTGGATCCGGCTGGGAAATGTCAAAACTTGGCGCTCTCATATCCCAGCTGGACCCGGCCCTCATCTGAATTATTTGAATGAGAAGACTGGAGTAAGTAAATTAGAAATGGGACATGAAGGGGCCGTTCCGGGACAATGGGACATGACTCCAAATAGGGGAATGTCCCGCCGGATAAGGGCATGACGGGAGTCATATATTAGCAACAGCTGGAGGTTCGGGCTCTGTACAGAATGTGAGTGACAGTGGGGGAGATTTATGAAAACCTGTCCAGTGGAAAAGTTGCACAGTTGCCCATTGCAACCAATCAGATTGTTTCTTTCATTTTGTAGAAGCTGTCTTGGTTGCTATGGTCAATTGGGCAACTTTTCCTCTGGACAGGTTTTGATAAATCTCCCCCAGTGACTAGAGATTTTATGCAGCACAGGCAGGAGTTATTTACTGAGAGCTACTTCCCAGCTGTACAAGAAAATCGTGCAGAGCCGGGAAGTTTAACTTACAAGCAGGGCTGGTGCAAGGATTTTTTGCCACCCTAGGCAAAAGCCAATTTTGCCGCCCCCTTAACTCCACCTATTGGTCCTGCCCTTTGACACGCCCTACCTCACTACTGGGGTCACACACTGTGATAAACCTCTTCCTTATGTAATCTCCTTACTACTGGGGTGACACACTGTAACAAACCTCCTCCTCGTGTAATCTCCTTACTATCAAGGTGACATGCTTTAACAAACGCCCTCCTCATGTAATCTCTTACTACTGGGGTGACACACTGTATCAAACCTCCTACTCATGTAATCTCCTTACTACTGGAGTGGCACACTGTAACATACCCCCTCCTCATGTAATCTCCTTACTAATGGGGTGACACACTGTAAGAAACCTCTTCCTCATGTAATCTTCTTACTACTGGGGTGACACACTGTAACAAACCTCCTCCTCATATAATAACCTTAATACTGGGGTGATACTGTAATAAACCTCCTCTTCATATAATCTCCTTATCACTGGGGTGACACACTATAAACAAACTCCTCTGCATGTATTCTCCTTACTACCGGGGTGAAACACTGTAACAAACCTCTTACTCATGTAATCTCCTTACTACTGGGGTGACACACTGTAACAAACCTCCTCCTCATGTAATCTCCTTAGTACTGGGGTGACACACTGTAAAAAACCTCCTCCTCATGTAATCTCCTTACTACTAGGGTGACACACTGTAACAAACCTCCTCCTCATGCAATCTCCTTACTACTGGGGTGACACTCTGTAACAAACCTCCTCCTTATGTAATCTCCTTACTACTGGGGTGACACACTGTAACAAACCTCCTCCTTATGTAATTTCCTTACTACAGAGGTGACACACTGTAACAAACCTCCTCCTTATGAAATCTCCTTACTACTGGGGTGACACACTGTAACAAACCTCCTCCTCATGTAATCTTCTTACTACTGGGATGACACACTGTAACAAACCTCCTCCTCATGTAATCACCTTACTACTGGGGTGACACACTGTAATAAACCACCTCTTCATGTAATTAACTTACTACCGGGGTGACACACTGTAACAAACCTCATCCTCATGTAATCCCCTTACTACTGGGATGACACACTGTAATAAACCTCCTCTTCATGTAATCACCTTACTACTGAGGTGACACACTGTAACAAACCTCCTCTTCATGTAATCTCCTCACTACTGGGCTGACTGTTACAAACCCCATCCTCATGTTATTAACTTACTACTGGGGTGACATGCGACCTCCACTCTTGCTCAGCTCAGCCCCGCCTCCTCCACTGCATCACACAGGTCCTTCAAGCACCATTACATCTATCCTGCACGGTCACATGATGGTCACATGATGGTCACAGCATCTAGGCCGGTTGAGGGAGGGGGTAATGTGACAGCGCTGCGCTCCTGACAGCAGGTAGCTAGATATAGGAGCGCAGCCCCTCCAGTGTTGTCTTAGGGCTTTCTAAAAATACAAACTGTTGTTGTGGAATGGTGTGCTGTAGGCAGCTTCCTTATATGTCTATGTGGTGCGCTGGGCCTGCTTACAAGTGGGACAGAAGGGGGCCATTCCGGGACAGCGTGACCTGACCCCAAAAACGGGACTGTCCCGCTGAATCTCGGACAGTTGAGAGATATGGTTCTGGCCCTATCTCTGCTCCGATCTTCTTCACTTACAGTGCCACTACCATCCTGCTCTGAACATGTCAACTCCTCCTCACCTGGTTAGTACATCCTGGTCATCATCATTATCAAACTCTCTCTTATCTTTCCCATCACTCCTCTCAGCATGAACTTCTGATCATAGGCTCTCTGCTCCCTTTCAGCATATCCACCATAATGTCTTAAGGTATCACATCCACGCCTACCACCATCAGTCCCACTAGCGCCACTGCTTTCTCCTCCATCACCTCTGCAACACACTTTAACCCCTTAAGGACGCAGGACGTAAATGTACGTCCTGGTGAGGTGGTACTTAACGCACCAGGACGTACATTTACGTCCTAAGCATAACCGCGGGCATCGGAGCGATGCCCGTGTCATGCGCGGCTGATCCCGGCTGCTGATCGCAGCCAGGGACCCGCCGGCAATGGCCGACGCCCGCGATCTCGCGGGCGTCCGCCATTAACCCCTCAGGTGCCGGGATCAATACAGATCCCGGCATCTGCGGCAGTTCGCGATTAAAATGAACGATCGGATCGCCCGCAGCGCTGCTGCGGGGATCCGATCATTCATAACGCCGCACGGAGGTCCCCTCTCCTTCCTCCGTGCGGCTCCCGGCGTCTCCTGCTCTGGTCTGAGATCGAGCAGACCAGAGTAGGAGATGACCGATAATACTGATCTGTTCTATGTCCTATACAGAGAACAGATCAGTATTAGCAATCATGGAATTGCTATGAATAGTCCCATATGGGGACTATTCAAGTGTAAAAAATGTAAAAATGTAAAAAAATGTAAAAGTAAAAGTAAAAAAAAAGTGAAAAATCCCCTCCCCCAATAAAAAAGTAAAACGTCCGTTTTTTCCTATTTTACCCCCAAAAAGCGTAAAAAACATTTTTTATAGACATATTTGGTATCGCCGCGTGCGTAAATGTCCGAACTATTAAAATAAAATGTTAATGATCCCGTACGGTGAACGGCGTGAACGAAAAAAAATTTAAAAAGTCCAAAATTCCTACTTTTTTAATACATTTTATTAAAAAAAAATTATAAAAAATGTATTAAAAGTTTTTTTTATGCAAATGTGGTATCAAAAAAAAGTACAGATCATGGCGCAAAAAATGAGCCCCCATACCGCCGCTTATACGGAAAAATAAAAAAGTTATAGGTCATCAAAATAAAGGGATTATAAACGTACTAATTTGGTTAAAAAGTTTGTGATTTTTTTTAAGCGCAACAATAATATAAAAGTATATAATAATGGGTATCATTTTAATCGTATTGACCCTCAGAATAAAGAACACATGTCATTTTTACCAGAAATTGTACGGCGTGAAAACAAAACCTTCCAAAATTAGCAAAATTGCGTTTTTCGTTTTAATTTCCCCACAAAAATAGTGTTTTTTGGTTGCGCCATACATTTTATGATATAATGAGTGATGTCATTACAAAGGACAACTGGTCACGCAAAAAACAAGCCCTCATACTAGTCTGTGGATGAAAATATAAAAGAGTTATGATTTTTAGAAGGCGAGGAGGAAAAAATGAAAACGTAAAAATTAAATTGTCTGAGTCCTTAAGGCCAAAATGGGCTGAGTCCTTAAGGGGTTAAAGGCAGACTGTCCTCACACAAATCATCCTTGGGGTTAATTATATCCTTCTGCTTAGCACTAGTGGGGAAGCAAAGACAGAAATATGGAACAGATCATCTAGGAAGTACACTTCCACCATGTCATTTAACTGTAGATGATGAGGAATTCAGTGACACCTGGTTTAACATAATTTAGTCAGGTCCTTCTTTCTCCTGAGATGACTAAGAATGAGCCAACCAGTCCAAAAGGGCTGTTTTATCTTCCGAAACAATACAACCCCTGAAAGACATGGACAACTTTCTCTTGCTGCTGCTGCTACCACCAGACACTGGGCTGCTGCTGCAACCTGTACTGGACCTGGGCAAATGGTTGGTGCCCACAGAGCTGCTACTTGCATCAAAATGCTTACTGGCAAAAAGACATGGCAGGGGTGCTCTTTTCTCCATCCCTTTCTCTGTTAACCATTCCTTTAAGATATTTTTTTTTTCATTGAAAAATATTTGGAGGTTATTGTTATGTTTTTGGGGGGATTTGTCACTCCCCAACTAGTCAGGTGGTGGAGAAACTGTCAGTAATTTTTCACTTTCAATGCTTATAGGGTGGGGTCACAAGTAATGGATCCTTATATTTTATATATTTAATTGTCATTCCTAAACCTATACCTCCACCTACACCTCCAGTAGTGAATGTCCTATCAGAATCCCTCTACAGAAGAGACCAGAAACTTTAGCACTAATTGTAACGAATAGTGTGAGGAATTCCAGTGACATGAACAGAGGGCAGCCATTTATCAGTGCTTGTCATATTGGTTATAGATGATTGTAGAAAACATTACAAACAAGAATTTCATAACACAATGAATTTTAAAACTAATGGATCTAGTGTGTTGAATATTTTATAGCTGATTTATTACATGTCTACATTATTTATTACTTTTTGGAAATTTTGTTTTTTCCTATTTTACCTGAAAAACATATGAAAATATAATGTGTCATACTATTCATTCATCACCAATGTCAAACATCTCATCAGATATATGTAACATTGAAATGTATTATAATGCCATACGTTAGCATACTGTATTTCTGCACAACATAAAACAGGTATATCCTTTTTTGCAGTGCCTAATAATCCCTTTTTTGCAAGTGTCTTTATTCCATCAAGTTTTAAAAATGTCTATTGTTATATAAGGACTCAGATACATGCCTAGCCACAGACATCAACACAATTGTCAGCCATAGGCTCTCCATAGGTGACAAACCTATGGATATGCAGGTAAAACAAAAAAAAAAAAACTAGAATATCGTCCAAAAGTTCATTGTATTTCATTAATGCAACTCAAAAGGAAAGGAAGCATGAAGTGCTCCAAAATCTCCTGGTAGACGGATACGTTGACACTGGACTTAATAAAGCACAGTGACCAACACCAGCAGATGACATTGCTCCCCAAATCCTATCATATATTAAGGATTTGGGGTATTCATGAGCTGTAAGCCATAATCATCACAATTATGACAAATCACGGCTTGATCTATCTTGCTTTGCATGTAAGGAGTCTCTCTCATATATTAGTTTCACATTTTAAAGTTGCATTACTGAATTAAATGAACTTTGCACTATAATCTAATGGATATAGGGATTATTAGCTTGAAAGATGGTACACTACACTATTAACGGAGCACCATTCTGCCATGCTTGCCATTAGAACGGCATACTATCTTAATAATGTAGTGCACTGTCTAGCTTACACTTGTTAGATTCCCCCATAGATGCTAAGCCACAGGTACCCCTATAATTGCCAACCACAGTTTCCGCCTATGAATGTCAGCCATAGCACCCCCATGGTTGTCAACCCCAATCCCCCCTATAATTGTCAGCATAGCAACCCCATGATTATCTACCATTACTCCTTAATATAATTGTCAGCCATAGCCCCCCAACTTGTTAACCACAATTACCCCAGCTACTTCCCAGTGTGATACTGTCTTTTGCCGCAAGTGATAGTTACCTGTCTGTATGTGTTCATGAAATCTCCTTTTGTCCCAATGACTCCCAATGATTACTCATCTGCTCAAAGACTTAACCATTGTGGTCACAGTCAAAAATTCAGGGACAGCACAGGGAGGGGGAGCAAGGAGTGCCGCTTGTGTCATTTAGCAGCTTGGTACCGTCTTCCTGACATTTGAATTATACAGAAAAAGATGATTTTATAAAGTTTAGATCTACCACCAAGTCCAGCAAAGGTACTGTTTAAGGGGTAGGGGATAAGATGTTAGATCGCGGGGATCCGCTGGGGACCCCTGTGATCGCCGGTGCAGCACCCCGGTCATCTGTGCATGGAGCGAACTCCACTCCGTGCCGGATGAGTGGCGACTACAGCCACTGCGCCCCCTCCATTCAGGTCTATGGGAGAAGGCGTGACGGCTACGTACTAGCTGTCATGCCCCCTCCCATAGACAGGAAAGGAGGGGGCGTGATGTGACATCACAAACATGGGAGCTCCACGCTCCTGTGTGCCGGATGCCGCTGCTGCCGGCCGGAAGATTGCGGGGGTCCCCAGAAGCGGGACCCCCGTGATCTAACATCTTATCCCCTATCCTTTTGATGGGGGATAAGATGTTTTGCACCAGTGTACCCCTTTAATGTTATTAGTCTACAGCTTTTTGCATGATCCACAGATAACTATTACCTGAAAGGAAATGTATCACCTACATTTTTATTTCTGATTAAAGACACCAAAACATATTCTTATTTTCAAATCTGTTTCTATTTTCAGAATTTTTTTTTTTTCAAATTAAGATTGTATTTGCAAATCAAAACAAAACAAACACATGCACAGAAAACAGGTGTAAATGGTCTGTGCTAAAACAGTAAGGCAATGGCATAAATTCAATTTCCAGACAAATAGTGGTAGACAAAATGTATGAGCTCATATGGAAAAACAGGTCGAACAGTCAACAGTAGTGTGATGAGAGTGAGTAGTTTAGGACAATAGGGACCAACAAAGTCCCAGTAAGTTCATCTGGCAGTTCTGTCTTGGAGCAAAGATGATGCATGCACATGCCCGTAGTCAATCAGAGTATGACATAGCAGGAAGGGAAGGGTACCCATAATGGGAATAACTGCACAATCATCTGTTGACACTGACATTAGGCACCTTCTGCTGACTAGTGACAAAGAACAAAATAATTCAAAAAATAACCTATTGAACAGGCAACTAAGGTGTAGCGATGAGAAGTGGAAGAGAGGCGAGAGGGGAAAAAAAGGGGGGGTGAGAAGGGAGAAGCTGAATATATATATATATATATATATATATATATATATATATATATTTGTAAGGGCTGTCATCTTGCCTAAGTTTTTTTTTTTTTTTTAACAGCATTTAGTGATCTGCCTTATGGTAGGACCCCTAGACCGTAGAGAACAATAGACAGGACCTGTCAGATTCAGATGAATTGGAAACACTACTGAGCATTCCCTGTGACCTTTTTAGAGGTCATTTTGCAGGGAAGGGGATGCTAAGCTTTAGCTATTGTGAATGGTGCCTTATCTATGCACTGGTGTCCCCTTTCACTATACTCCTGTCTGTGCTGAGAAGAAAAGCATTACAGGGAAATGATCTGTACAGAACAAGAAGTCTCAGCATAGTTTTAGACCTAGCGGCCAGAATTAAACCAGCAACATTTCAGGATTATTGTAAAATATAGATATTAAAATGGAAAAATAAAATAAAAAAATTCAGTGCAGCACCCGGGCGATGTTCCAGAGACGGAGACATGGCATCATGCCACGCCCCTCATATCGTGAAGCAATGCCCCCTCCATTCATGTCTTTGAGAGGGGAGCGTGACAATGTGTAAGGCCAGAATACACCTTTAAGGTGGATCCTGCATCAGACATAAAACATATCATAAACATTAACTAAACACTTTTAGGCTGCATTCACACTACGGTTGCAGCGTACGGCTGCCGTATCCGGCTGGGGGAGGGGAAAACTCTGTGCACCCGTACCCCATTGACTTTAATGAGCCGACTGGAGTCAAACAGTGACTCTGGTCGGCTCATTTCTGCCCTGTATCCAGTTTTGTGACCGTACCTAAAACCATAGTTCACTACGGTTTTAGGTCCAGTCACAAAGCCGGATACTGGGCAGAAATGAGCTGACAGGAGTCACTGTTTGACTCCGGTCGGCTCATTAAAGTCAATGGAGTTTGTCGCCGGTCCGGCTGGGGTACGGGAGTGCACAGTTTTCCTCCCCCGCCGGATCCTGCAGCCGCACGCTGCAACCGTAGTGTGAATGCAGCCTTATACACATCATTAAATATACTAGCATCACTTCCGGTGTCAATAAACACATTTATCTTGTAGAAAAGAAACATTTGCAGAAATATATACAGTACTGCATCCATACATTATCCATATATAACACATAAGAGGTACAGAGGTATTCTGTTTCTGTCACTAGATGCACTTGAATTATCTTACAATAAACATCTAGAATACTTTAAACATTTACATTTTCTTTTACATTCAGTAGATATTTACATTTATGTAGTTCCACTTAGCATGCCACCATTGACCTCCACTGAATAGTGTCAGCAGAAAATAGAAAATATAATTAAAAGAACCTTGTTGATTTGCAGAAGTGCTGTGCTATTGAACTACAATCCAACTTTCAGTATAATAAATGTACTACCATCCATTTCTACATAAATTGCATCTATTATATTGTGTGATCTGATGTGAAAAGGCCTTTCCAGATATCCTCAATTCCCTTATATTTGTCACATTTAATGGTTTCCGCTCATTAAACTAAATTTAATATAAGACAAACTTAAGTAAGCACAATTTATGAATTGTTACTGCCTTTATGTCCAGCTTTTACACAGTTTTCCAGTTTAATCTACATAAAAAGTAAATACACTGTATTACTAATGGACCCGGAGTGACAATCTATACTAGATTATAAAGGAAAAATGGAGAGATCAGCCATGTAGGAAAAAAAAAGTGCATTTATCACAGAAGATGACCAAATTGGTCTCTTAATGACCTGATGAAGAGACCAAGCTGGTTTCACCGTAGTCCTATGGAGTGACCAGGAGCCGAACGCCGGGAGAACTACTCCGGCTGGAAGTGTCTCACCGGCTGGCTGCCTTGGTCTGGTAATACTGAGCCGAGACACGCGATTTGCTTAGTGACGTCACTTACTGCAAAGGCCTAGGGCCAAAAAGGTTCAGATCCTAGAAACTTTTTGGCCCTAGGCCTTTGCAGTAAGTGACGTCACTAAGCAAATCGCGGGTCTCGGCTCAGTATTACCAGACCAAGGCAGCCAGCCGGTGAGACACTTCCGGTCGGAGTAGTTCTCTCGGCGTTCGGCTCCTGGTCACTCCACAGGACTACGGTGGTCTCAGGATTTCCAGCTTTAACCCCCGGAGGAACCAAGAAACAACGGAACAGAAACCGAAGCTACACTTAGTAACTGGGAGTTTTGATCTTTTGTGTATAGTGGAATCATGTCGGCAGCAACAAGGCAATCTATGCGGAGAGTAACACACCTACTAGCCATAGTACATCTTATCAAGCTGTTGTATCTAACGGAGGAGTCCTAACTACAAGTTAGACCAAGTGTTACATAAGTTATATTAGAGAATCAGTATCGGATACAGCTGCTGCTATACATATAGATACCAACTGTCTTCTGTCTTTTGTTCATATGGTAGTTCATTTGGCTGCTAATATATAGTAGCATTTCAATAACACACAGCTAAATTGCGGCATGTCTCTTTTTCAGTGAATGCTTAATTTTACATTCTCCATATGAACCTTTTTTTCCCACATAATTCAAGTAAGTGTTATACTTATTATTTTAGCGCTGATACACAGTATATATGTTTATGGTTTCAAAATATGTTGTCTTTGTTTTTTTATTCTCATTGGTCTGCATTATTGCTGGTGAGTGCCAGTGATCTCTCTGTTTGACTTCTATTTCATACACTGCTCTATCATTTGATCCTGGTCTGGGATGCAGGCTGTTCAAGAGAGGAGATATATATATCTGAGCACAACACCACCTTATTCTCTTCCTAATGCCTCCACAAGTTTAACCCATCATAGCGCCCTGGGCGATACGTAGTGCAAGACTGCCATCTAGTAGGATATGTAGAGATCTAGGGGCTCTATGACCAAAGGGGGCATAGTGGAGAGATAAGTTGGGTTATACAAAGATCCTAGGTAATAAAGGGGGGAGTTGGAAAAAATCTTTAGAGAAAGAACTGGTTGTGTTCACTGGATATCCCCTCGACTTATCCTCCTCAGACCCCACCTGACGGGTTTTGTCCTACGAACTCTATGACTTTGATATAGTATCAGTTCTAATACCGTTATCAATCTACTCTGCTGACAGAATCCTTTGATACTTAACTGGTCCCAGGCCACTAAGTGATTTGCAAATTGCAGATCATAGTTGTTAACCGTGTGTTCAGATTGGGGTTTTCAGTAAATTCTGCAGATCACAAAATCTTTTGGTCTGAACTACATAGAGAAAATGTCTCTTTTGGAATGTGCAAACATTCCATAGTAAGGTGGGACCAATTGGGTATTATATGTGCATAAAACATAATATGTAATAACTCTAATATGTTTATAAAGCAAAGTTAATCAATAAGCGATAAAATAATTTGGTCTCTAGCAAAGGAAGTATCAGTTCAATATTTGATTTATGGCATAGTGTGTTTATGTCATGACCGACTGGGGACAGGGAGAGTGAGCCCTAAACTGACCCTATAAACACTCTCCCTACCTACTTGCCCATCCATCCTAAGCGATGGATCGACAACTTTGAGCCGGTCCCTGCCTGCGCTAAAGTGCAGTGTAAAAACAAATAATATACATAGTCGGTCACAGGCCAGAAACAGAAACAGGAGAACTACCGGACAACCAGATATACCGGACAAGATACAAATTCTAACAAGGGCAGAATATAGTGTATTAACAAACAGTTCATAAACCAGATAGCAGATAAATGGCAGACATGATAAAATGAACAAGACTAGGAATGGAACAGGAATACAGCAGAATCCAGGAAATACAGGGGATGGACAGAAGTACTGAGAGCTAAAACACAAAACTGATCAGGTAACATACGACACTGTTCACACTGTGACACAGAACAAACAGGACACTTCACTCCACAAAAGGAGTAGCCATTATAATAAAGCCAAATAGACTACTGGCCAGCAGGAACACTCCACTGTGTGATCAGGATGCTGACCCAGTAGGAAACAGAAATATAATACATTAAACTTCATAAACACATACAAGAAAATCAAACTCTACAACGTAGAAGAACTCAGGTCAGGACACAAGACATGTTATTACTCAAGATACAAAACTGGATATATTTCAAAACCAAACTCCACAAAGAGGAGGACCAAGACAGGATTCTACAGTGTGAACACAAAACGAAGCAGAACAGACATACAAATCCTATAAAACGACTAATGTGACACAGACTAATATTTACTAAACAAGACTAATTTACCATGGCTAAAAACTCAGATCAAATATCACAAGATAAATACGTGGTAAATGCTCAAGCAGACTTGGAAGTGTATAGCACAATAACCAGCCCTGAATGCAGGAGAAGTCTGGCTTAAAATAGACACACCCCGAGTTCTCATTTGTTCAGAGCATTAACCATTCCCTATCCAGGGAGAATATAAAACTGCTCTGGACATCCTATTGTGTGAATACACTCCTAAACAGAAAAATACAAAAATAAATAACAGACATTACAGTACCCCTCCCCCCCACCTTTAAAGAGGGGCCACCAGAACCTCTAAAAATCACAAAACAAGCATAAAAAACATACCAGAATTTTTTTTTATATATATACATTGGCACCCAGGTGGCTCCACAATTGCCACTTGGACGCAGATGCTTGGCTCAGGAATGGAGGTACGTCATACTGCAGCTTCCAGGACTGGCCGAAGAGGTCCTTGCGTCTAGTCTACTTGAAAACAGAAACAGGAACATGGAAAGTGGTACCAGAGCAAGTGGGTTGGCTGGTTATTCGGTCATGACCGACTGGGGGACAGTGAGAGTGAGCCCTTAATTGACCCTAAAGACACTCGCTTGCCTACTCTCCCATCCATCCTAAGCGAGGGATCGACAACTTGGAGCCGGTCACTACTAGATAACAGGATATACCAGACAGGATACAAATACTAACAGGGCAGAATAAAAACAGGCAAACTGATCAAGAACATAGGACACTGTTCACAAACAGATACAAGTACAAAGGACAAAGATTAGATCAACCAAACACGATATAAAGCATTAACTCAAGGAGCAAACAGGAATAAAAACTAAATCCCCCAGAAAACCTACAGAAAACAAAGGAATATCTTGATACTAGAACTCAATCTCCCACAGTCTACCATAAAGCACGGAGATATATTGTACTAAATCTCAATTCCCCAGAGTTCCATGAACAGGTCACAGGGATGTCTTGTTAAAAAAAAACTCAGAAAACGAATACAAGAAAAATCTGTGTGAACAGTGTAATAGAGATGAACAAACTTTAGAAAAATTCAATTTGGCCGATTTGCCAAATTTTTCGGAAAAATTTGGTTTGATCCAAATTTATTTGTGGCAAATCTATATTAAAGACAGCAATTCTGGACTACAGAGAGCCTCAATAGGGGTGTAGAACACTTTGCTTTGTTCTAACACTCATATGGAGTGTGCCGGTGTAGTGAAATTGTAACACTCAATCAATGGAGACATATAAGGTAGACAAGAAGGGTGAATTCTATGGAAAGTGTGGATACCATGAGGGTTATAACAGGGTTAAACAGGCTCATGTTGAGGTCATGTAGGCATCATATATAAGGCCAATGATAGATAGGAAATTAAAGTTATTGTGATTTTCAGAATTGTAGTTATGGACAGGTTAAGTTATCTCTGACATAAAATGTGTACTAGATGAATATTGCATTTAATGGTGTCACTGTGGTCAGTGAGTCATTACAAGCCTCCATTCCTTTGGGGATTGCACATCTGATAGGAAAGCTCGAAAGTAGATGTTACTTATTATTAATAGGGTATGGACTTTTGTACATGACCACATTACAGCTATGATATATTCAGTGCTATATTAGAGGTTCAATAGAGGTAAGTAGGGCATCAAATGTATGCAACTAATTTCCTATTGAAACCATAAGAATAACATTTCTCCTTGAGGGGAGCGTTATAAAGACATGTGGAGTCATATAGGCCATTTTCCTAGAAGTCAGTGTTTGAATTCAGATCTAATATTGAGAAATATGGCCCTCTCCTAATTTAATGGTGCACAAGTAGGCTCCCAAGCCATAAATACTAGGTAGAAAAACTCGGCACTTTGATAGAATTAAATATAACTTGAATTTTATTTTGCAATCTTTAGAATCTGACGTTTCGGTCCAATCCCTGGACCTTCCTCAGAGTTTAGATTGCTGCGGAGGTGTGAATATAAAGAGGTATACAGCTTCCTGCTGGGAGAAAGGTATAAAGAGTGCAGTCTATGGCTGTTGGCAGGAAGCCGTATACCTCTTTATATTCACACCTCCGCAGCAATCTAAACTCTGAGGAAGGTCCAGGGATTGGACCGAAACGTCAGATTCTAAAGATTGCAAAATAAAATTCAAGTTATACTTAATTCTAAAGTTTTTTCTACCTTGAATTCAAATCTAAACACTTACATGTAGGGAAAACTAGCTCCAAAAATAGGCATCAAAATGCTGCTTTGCATATCCTTCTTTAAATAATTCACAGTGGAGCATAAATGGCTTATAAGTCTCTACACATCTTTATAATGTGACATCTTTAGAGACAAATAATATCCATTTAATCCCACAATGACAGACCTCTCTGAAGCCAGACAGCACCCTGATTGTACTGATAAGGGACAATAACCCTAAAACAGCTGTATACATATGGATAAGCACTCTGGAGTGTTGTCAGGCTTAAAGGGGTACTCCACTGCCCCAGCATCCAGAACATTTAGTTCCAAATGCTGGGTGTGGGTTGTGCGGGTCGTGACGTCACAGCCCCTCCCATAGGCTTCCATTAAGGGGGCGTGGCTGCAATGTCATGAGGAGCTTGGCCATGACTTCACGACTAGAGATGAGCGAATTTTTGAAAAATTCGATTTGGATCAGTTTGGTCTGAATTTATTCGCCATTTATGGCCTACAGAGAGCCTCAATAGGGGTGTAGAACACTTTGCCTTACTGTAACACGCATAGGGTGTGTGCTGGGTTAGTGAAATAATACTGTTATTCAGTATGACATGCAGATTAGAGGCGTTGCTATTAGAATCACTGTTGCAGAGAGGCACAATGACTGAACCTGGAGGTGACATCAGTATGAGGAGACCATATAGTGGCTAATTGACACAGCATGGAGGGGGTGGCAGCATGAGGAGACCATATAGTACATGAATGACACAGCGTGAAGGTGGTGGCAGCATGAGGAGACAATATAGTGCCTGAATGACACAGCGTGGAGGTGGCAGCAGCATGAGGAGACCATATAGTGGCTGAATGACACAGTGTGAAGGTGGCAGCAGCATGAGGTGAATATATAGTGGTTAAAAGGCACAACGTGGAGGTGGCGGCAGCATGAGGAGACCATATAGTGGCTGAATGATACAGCGTGGAGGTGGCAGCACCATGAGGAGTAGTGTTGCTCATGAATATTCGCAATTTGAATATTCGTCGCGAATATCGCATATTCACGAATTCGCGAATATTACAAATTTTGCGATTAAAAATTCGCTATTACGAATATTCGTCTTTTTTTCAAACTGTTTTAAAAACTGAGCACATTGTAAGGATCTCCTTCGACTGATAAATGCAATGCTTGTATCATTTCATTAAAGACCCAGGGATGAGACTGTGAGGCGAAAGGTTTATGCATGCCAATATTCGCATTGCGAATATTCGCAAAGCGAATATTCGCAATGCGAATATTCGTGGAAATTCCGCCCTACTTATGCCTGTGAGCTAATGAGAGTTCTTCAAGCACAGTTGTCAGAGTTTAGCAACGTCCCTAGCAACGTCCCTCGCATGATGTTACAGCGTGCATGCGCAGACGAGCAAAATTTCGCAATTAATTTCGCATTTGCAATAGCAAAATTTTGCAATCCAAAAAAAGGTCACGAATATAGCAAATATTCGAATTTCATGAATATGGGACGAATATTCATCCTCATATTCGCGAAATATTGCGAATTCGGATATGGCATATGCCGCTCATCACTATTGAGGAGACCATATAGTGGCTGAATGACACAGCGTGGAGGTGGCGCAGCATGAGGAGACCATATAGTGGCTGAATGACCCAGCCTGGAGGTGGCAACAGCCTGACAACACCATATGGCCTCACAATTGTAAAGATATTTTTTTTACATTTAAATTGAAGATTTAAAATAGATGAACCTAAAAAGTTTTATTTAATGTGCCAGCAGGAGACCACATGGCTGTATAGTGACAGAGCCTGGAGGTGGCGGAAGCATGAAGAGACCATATAGTGGCTGACTGACACAGCCTGTAGTTGGCGGAAGCTTGAGGGGACCATATAGTTGCTAAATGACACAGCCTGGAGTTGGCGGCAGCATTAGGAGACCATATAGTAGCTGAATGACACAGCCTGGAGTTGGCAGCAGCATGAGGAGACCATGTAGTGGCTGAATGACACAGCCTGGAGTTGGCAGCAGCATGACAAGACCATAAAGTGGCTGAAGGACACAGCCTGGAGTTGGCGACAGCATGAGCAGACCATATAGTGGCTAAATGACACAGCCTGGAGTTGGCAGCAGCATGAGGAGACCATGTACAGGCTGAATGAGACAGCATGGAGGTGGCGGAAGCATGAAGAGACCATATAGTGGCTAAATAACACAGCGTGCTGGCTTATGCAGCATGAGGAAACCATATAGTGGCTGAATGACCCAGCAACAGCCTGACGAGACCACATGCCTCACAATTGAAGAGATTAAAGACATTTTTTAACATTTAAATTGAAGATTTCAAATAGATTAACCTAAAAAGTTTTATTTATTGTGCCAGCAGCATGAGGAGATCACATGGCGGTACAGTGACACAGCCTGGAGGTGGCGGAAGCAAGAGGAGACCATAGAGTGGCTTAATGACAAAGCCTCTAGTTGGCAGCAGCATGAGGAGTGAGGAGACCATATAGTGGCTGAATGGCACAGCCTGGAGTTGGCGGCAACAAGAGCAGACCATATAGTGGCTAAATGACACAGCCCAGAGTTGGCAACAGCATGAGGAGACCATATAGTGCCTGAATGACAGCCTGGAGTTGGCGGCAGCATGAGGAGACCATATAGTGCCTGAATGACACAGCATGGAGGTGGCGACAGCATGAGGAGACCATATAGTTTCTGAATAACCCAGCCTGAAGGTGGCAACAGCCTGACAAGACCATAGGGCCTTACAATTGAAAAGATTAAATGTATTTTTTAACAATTAAATTGAAGATTTCAAATAGATGAACCTAAAAAGTTTTATTTAATGTGCCAGCAGCATGAGGAGACCACATGGCAGTACAGTGACACAGCCTGGAGGTGGTGTAAGCACGGGGAGACCTTATAGTGGCTGAAGGACACAGCTTGGAGTTGGTGGCTGCATGAGGAGACCATATAGCGCCTGAATGACACAGCGTGGAGGTGGCGGCAGCATGAGGAGACCATATAGTGCCTGAATGACACAATGTGGAGGTGGCAACAGCATGAGGAGACCATATAGTAGCTGAATGACACAGCATGGAGGTGAATCCAAGGAATGGAAGAGAATATCTCTCGGAAATATAGTGCAATCGGCGGTGCTCTCCTCCCAGTAAAGACAGGCTATTGAAAAAATAGTAACCAGCAGGGAACGGACTTGTTCAAATGACAAACGATTTATTTTACAAAGGCATGCGAAGAAACAACGCGTTTCGAGGGGCAGGACCCCCTCTTTGTCAGGTTCTGATTGGGGGTATGGTATGACGTCCTTTTTATACACATCCAGACCCATGAAAATCATGCACAGATGTTAATATGGCATAAAAACAATAATAAATTAAATCAAAAGAGAAAGGTGTATTCAATAAAAATCATTCTACATTGTGCAGATGTTATAGATTCCTTCCTCTTACCATAATAGTGCGATAAAAAATATGATAAAAGGCCGGCAGATATGCGTGTGATTAAAATCACATTCATCCCGGTGGCTTGTCAGGCACGCTGTATTGTCTGCACGGCTGGCAGCGGAGTGTCAGGTATCGCATCCCGGCATCCTCTGACAGGCATAGATATGTCCAGCAGCGGAATAGATGGGAGACCTGTCGCAACAGCCAGGATTGCCGGGAGGTAAATTTCTTTTTGTATTGGCGGCAAAAATATGTGTGGCATATTAAAAGTGAAACAGTTAGGGTAGAAAGAAGGGGTGTAATTGACAGTACTTCTGCACACATCACACATTGAGAGCGAATATTTATTGCGAATACCGCATAATCGTGAATATTTCAAATATAGTGCTAAATATTCGGAATTATGAATATTCACATTTTTCACAGTAATCATCCCTCCCTGCTTCCAGCTTGTGGTATAAACAAGACTCCAATACTAGTTATTGTGGCAGACTGATGGGCACCCGAAAATTCGCATATGCGATCTCTTTAACTTGAAAAACATCTGAAGAACCGGAGACAGGAGTTGGAGCGGAAATTTTTTTTTTGTTAGCATAAGCTTAGCATATACAAAAATTAGCAAATTCGCATATGCAAATTTTTGCAGATGCGAATATTCACACGCCAGTCTCACACAGTAGTATTGCAGCCTTCTTTACACCACACAAGCTGGAAGCAGAGAGGGGTGATCACTGTGAGGTGTACTGTGAAAAAAAAAAAATATTCGATATTCGCGAATAAAATTTGCATTGCGAATATTCGCGAGCAACACTATTAGGAATGCGTAGAGAAGGTGGCAAGCAGAGTTTTATGAAACTGGATTGATTTTTTGTAATACCTCGAACGGACCCAGGAAACGAGGACCAAGTTTGTAACTTGGGATTTTAAACCGGATGAATTTAGAAGATAACCAAACTTTATCACCAGGAGAGAAGGATGGAGGAGATCTTCTTTTCTTGTCTGCTTGAGTCTTCATTCAGGAGAAGGCCAGATATAAAGATTGCCGAGTCAGTCGCCAAATGGAGGAGAAATCTCTGACAAGTTCATCTAAAGCAGGGAGACTGGAAGAGACTGGGACAGGAAGAGGAAACCGGGGATGATGACCAATAACAATAAAAAAAATGGAGATGTCTTTGTAGACTCAGAGTCCTTCTAATTGTAGGAAAATTCAGCCCAGGGAAGAAGATCTACCCAGTCGTCCTGACGAGCAGAAATAAAATGACGTAAATAAGTCTCTAAAATTTGATTTACCCTTTCCACCTGGCCATTGGACTGGGGGTGGTAGGCAGAGGAGAAATCCAAATTGATGCCAAGACAGGAACAGAGGGCTCACCAGAATTTGGACACAAACTGTACTCCGCGATCCGAGACAATTTTTTCTGGAAGACCATGAAGTAAGAAGTGCTTAACCAGTTGTGGAGCTGATGGGAGCCCGGGGAGAGGAATAAAATGAGCCATTTTAGTAAATGACTGTGTTATTATGAGATGGTGGAAGGTCAGTAATAAAACCCATAGCGATATGAGTCCATGGAATCTCAGGGATGGGCAACGGCTGGAAAAGTCCTGCGGGTCTCTTTCGAGAGGTCTTGTCTCGAGCACAAGTGTCTCAGGAACGCACAAATTCATAGACATTGTATTTCAGTCACAGCCACCAATAGTGTCGGGAGATTACAAGAAGTGTCTTGCATACTCCAGGATGGCCAGCCAATAAGGAAGAATGACCCCAGTTTAGAATTTTGCGTCTCAATCTGGCTGGTACAAAAGTTTTACCAGGAGGCTGCTGTAGAAGATCGGCCGGAGCTGCAGAAATCAGACGATCAGGAGGGATAATATGTCTTGGAGTAGGATCCAAACCCACCACGTCAGAAGATCTGGAGAGGGCATCGGCTCTGATATTCTTATTAGCTGGATGGAAATGAATGAAAAAATTTTATCGGAAGAAGAACAAAGATCACCTTGCCTGACAAGGGTTCAAACGTTGGGCTGACTGAAGGTACAGAAGATTCTTCTGATCAGAATAAATACTGATCGGATGAGGAGATCCTTCCAACAGATGTCACCACTTCTCTAAGGCGAGTTTTATAGCAAGCAGTTCACGGTCTCCGATGGAGTAGTTTCTCTCCGCTGGCGAGAAGGTTTTAGAAAAAAACACAGGTCACAGTTTTAGCCTTGGCACTTTTCTGGGTAAGAACGGCGCCTGCTCCATTGGAGGAAGCATCAACCTCCAAGGCAAAAGGTTTTCCCGGATCCGGTCTTGATAGCACAGGATCTGAAGCAAAGGCAGACTTTAAGCAGGAGAAAGCTGCCTCGGCCTCAGGAGGCCACAACTTAGGGTCAGCACTCTTTTTGGTGAGAGCTACAATGGGAGCGACCACAGAAGAAAAATGTGGGATGAACTGACGATAGTAGTTTGCAAATCCCAGGAAACGTTGAATAGCCCGCAGACCGGTAGGGCGAGGCCAATCCGAAACCGCAGACAATTTTACATGATCCATTTGCAGTCCTTGATGAGAGACAATGTATCCTAGAAAAGGAAGAATGGATTTCTCAAAAAGGCATTTCTCCAGTTTGACATAGAGATGATTCCTCCGAAGGCGTCGTAGGACCAGACGAACATGAGAACGATGATCCTCCAAGTTGGAAGAATAAATCAGTTTGTCATCAAGATAAACGACTACACAGGTATAGAGAAGATCGTGGAAGATGTCATTGACGAATTCCTGAAAAACAGCTGGAGCATTGCAGAGGCCAAAAGGCATCACAAGATACTCAAAATGTCCATCACGGATGTTGAAAGCCGTTTTCCATTCTTCTCCCTCTCAAATTCGAATCAGATTGTCAGATTGTAGGCACCACGTAAATCAAGTTTGGAAAAGACTTTGGCCCCCTGAAGACGATCAAAAAGTTCTGAGATCAGAGGAAAAGGATAACGATTCTTGACCGTGATCTTGTTGAGACCTCTATAATCAATACAAGGACGGAGAGAACCATCCTTCTTGCTCACAAAGAAGAACCCAGCTCCGGCCGGTGAAGAGGATTTCCAGATAAATCCTTTTTGGAGGTTCTCTTGGATGTATTCTTGCATGGCTTGAGTCTCTGGGACTGACAAAGGATAGATTCTACCATAAGGTGGCATAGTCCAGGGCAGTAAATCAATCGGGCAGTCGTAAGGACAATGTGGAGGCAAAGTCTCGGCCTGTCTTTCGCAAAAGACATCAGAAAAATCTTGATAAGGGGTAGGCAGACCATGCATTGGAAGAAATAGCAGAAATAATTTTGACTGTGAAATGGCAGTGTTTGTAGGTGGAATCAGGTAGAGGTTCCTGGGTGGGGCCACCCTTTTTACGGTGATTAACACTTGCCAAAAAGGGAATTAATAATGCGAGAGTAGGGCCTTACAGGAGAAGTTTTTACGCCCATCGGCTACAATGGACCATACATTGTTCCCTTTCCACTTAGCACAAGGTGGCACATGATGTTTTTTTGCACACCTTTCCTTTTGTTTAATAAAAAAAAAAAATTGGGGTACATATATTTTATCCTAAGAAAAGTTAAGTTTTAGCTAATGCATATCCTCAATACTTAATTGTGGTCTGATGCGGAGGAATGTCTGTAACTGGGGAGCAGCACCTTAAATATGTTTTGCACTTTCCATATTTGTGAAGTGTTGGTGTGGCATCATAGTCAATCTACTCAGATGCATCTGGCATTGGTGGCTGGAAATCCTGTCTGATCAATGCCTGATTCATCTTCACAAAGGTCAGTCTCTCCACATTTTTCGTGGACAGACGAGTTCTCCTTTGGGTTACTATGGCCCCCGCTGCACTAAACACCAGCTCCGATGGCACACTACTGGCCGGGCAGGACAGCTTTTCCAGGGCAAACTCTCCTAGTTGCGGCCACAAATAAAGTTTGGCAGCCCAGAAGTCCAGCGAATCTTCAAGTTGTGTTGTCATGTCAAGGTATGCCACTACCTGCGGGTTCCAGTCCTGCTCCAGGTCTACCTGCTGCTGATGAGTTGCTCCACGATGCGGATGAAGAAAGCTACTCATCAGCAGCTGTAGACTCAGGCTGCTGCTGATGGAGCTGGTACTGCTCCTGCAACCCCACCCCTCCCCAGCAGCCATGGCAGTGGAAGGTGAGCGCAGAGGGCCCCCGAGTCGGACCTGTGAGAGGATGGACAATGGCGCAGATAGGCATCGGCCAACTGACTTAGTAGGATGTCTCTGTAGTAGGTCAGTTTGTCCTCCCTCTCAGTGTTTGTAAAAAAAGGCCCCCATTTTGTGCCAGTAGCAAGGGTTCAATAAGGTAGAGAGCCAGAAGTCATTCCACTGCCAAATGGCGACAATTCGGAGGTCACTATGCTAGCAAGTGAGCATGCATCGTGCCATTTGTGCAAGTGACTCGGAGGGACTCCCTGCCTCCATCTCCACTGCATACTGCCACAGTGTGCCTGGGTCCTATGTCTTACCTTCCTCATAACCCTCTAGCTCCTCTGGCTGCTCCTGCTCCTCCTTTACTGTCAGATGACTCGAAAAACCGCACATCTCGTGAAACCTAAACTGTGCTCCACTGTGCCCCTCCCCCTCCTCCAGTTCCACCCCCACAGGGCTCATGTGGCCGTGAGATGTAGGCGCCACTTCACCAGTGACCTGACCAGCCATCGATTCCAACACGTGCCCCTATCCTCTTGGATCATCAAGAAATCGGTAATGGCTTTTCTCTGTTCCTATAGTCGGTCCAACATATGGAGGGTGGAATTCCAACATGTGGAAACTTTGCAAATCAGACTATGTTGGGGGATACCATTTTGACTCTGCAGGTCAAGGAGGGTGTGTTTTGCGGTGTACGAGTGGCTGAAGTGCATGCAAAGTTTCCTTGCCATTGTCAGGAGGTCTTGCAGATAGGGGGGGACAATTCAGGAACCACTTGACAACCAGATTGAACATGTGTGTCATGCAGGAAGCATGCCTCAGGCTTCCTTGTCGCAGCGCAGGCAAGATGTTCTTTCCGTGTCGGTCCCTATGGTTCCCATTTCCAGATTTCATGGAGTAAGCCATAATTCGATTTCTTGATGACTGCCTTTTAGCAGTTCCTCCCCTGTGTGACTCTGTTCGCCAAGGCAAACAATTTGAAGAACAGTGGGACTCCACTGTGCCCTGCACACATGGTGTGCTGGAGGGGCACTGAGACTTGTCCGTGCAGTGGAGGCGAGGACATGGAGGGGGATGAGGAGGTGAGGTGAAGTCGCACACTGTCACAGGACCAACGTCCTGAGAGCACGGAGGTGGAAGCAGTGTGACCTCTCCAAGTTTCTGTTGTGGCTGTGCAGGAACCACATTCACCCAGTGGCTGTAAAGGACATGTATTGTTCTGACCGTAGTTACAGCTCCACATGTTAGCGCTGCCATGCACTTTGGTACACACGACAAACTCAAGGACTGGTCCACCTTCTGTTCCACAAAATTGTGCAGGGCTGGTACTGCCTTCTTCGCAAATGAATGACGGCTTGGAACTCTCCACCTCGAATCGGCACAAGCCATCAGTTCTCTGAAAGGTGCAGAGTCCACCACTTTACAAGGGAGGGACTGCACACCAGCAACTTGGACATGAGCCCATTCAGCTTTTGCGCCGTTGGATGAGTGGGCGCATACTGTTGTCTCTCAGACATGACTTCGCCAATGGATTGCTGGCGGAATGACTGACTTGAAGTAGGAGGAGCAGGAGCATCTGGAGAAACAGAATATAGGTATGACACACAGCTCCCTTTGGCTGAGGTGGTGGAGCCTTGGTTGGCTGAAACAGAGAGCAGCGTGCCACTGGGTGATGCAGCAGGCTGGACCACCACATCGGAGTCATTGTTCTCCAAGGCCGCTATATGGTGACGCTGCATAAGTTGACCCAGGGCCGTGGTGCCAACATTGGGACCCTGCCCATGCTTCATCCTCCGGATGCTCGATGAAAAACTGCCACACCGCCGAGTAGCTGATATTCCCACAAACAGTCCACACAGATTGACTGCTACTGCTGCCGCCGACTCCAGGAACCCCTGTTCCACTACCTTCCAGGAAGGTAGGCTGCCGCAAAGCAGGTGGTCTACCCCGGGCACGTTTGGCTCCAGACTTTCCACTTCTGCCACCATGCTAACTGCCAACCATGCTAACACTTTTCTGGCTCAGCTGCTGCCTCATGGGCAACCTGCAAACCTCTTCTCCTGATAATGATGAAGCACCTTCTGCACCCGGCGGATGTCTCCTCCACTTGTTGGCTGAGCAACAGCTGTTGACTGTCCTCTAGTAGATAGTCCTCACTAAATAGTGGAGCTGAACTCACAGCATGAGATATTTCTGGCCAACTGAGGATTGTGTCTGAGGAACCCACCAACTGTTGACTGGGAGTGTCAGATGTCACTTGTGATGAAGTGGATGACCGTGTTAACCAATCAATGACGGTAGATGGGTTGCTGGTCGAGACACTTCAGCTAGCTGATACCTCTGTCTGATAAATTTAGGCCTCTGCCACTCCTCTGTGCACGTCCTGGCACTTCTCTGCCTGACATACTTAGTGCGCACATATGTCGTACATATGTGGTATGCACTAATGAGGGGAGTACAATACGCTCCACTAAGTTTAAAACAGTATTTGTCTACAACACCAGAAGGTGTGTACTTTTGACTGGCTTTTCACAGTATCTAGGCCCTTAAGAATTTAACAGGAACAAAATGGTACACCACTTAGATGTTCGGATGTGGTATGCACTTATGAGGGGAGGACAATGCGCTCCAGTATGCTTAAAATAGTATTTGTCTACAATACCAGCAGGTTTGTGCTTTTGCCTGGCCTTTCACAGTATCTTGGCCCTTAAGACTTTAACAGGAACAAAATGGTACATCACTTAGATGTACGTACTGTATGTGGTATTCACTTAATAGGGGAGGATAATGCACTCCAGGACGCTTAAAACTGTATTTGTCTACAACACCAGCAAGTATGTACCTTTGGGTGGCCTTTCACAGTATCTAGGCCCTTAAAGGGGTACTCCGGTGCTTACACATCTTATCTCCTATCCAAAGGATAGGGGATAAGATGCCTGATTGCGTGAGTCCCGTCGCTGGGGACGCCCAGGATCATGCACTGGGCACCCCGTTTGTAATCAGTCCCCGGAGCATGTTCGCTCCAGGTCTGATTACGGTCGACGGCACTGATTACGGTAGCCCCCGTGTGACGTCACGCTCCGCCCCTCAATGCAAGCCTACGGGGGAGGGGGCGTGATAGCTCTCACGACCCCTCCCGTTGGCTTGCATTGAGGAGCGGAGCGTGACGCCACACGTCGGCGGAGGCGTGACGTCACACACCGCCGGCCCTGCGGTCGACCGTAATCAGACCCATCGACTGATTACAAACGGGGTGCCGCGTGCATGATCCCGGGGGTCCCCAGCTGCGGGACTCCTGCGATCAGGTATCTTATCCCCTATCCTTTGGATAGGGGATAAGATGTGTAAGCACCGGAGTACCCCTTTAAGACTTTAATAGGAACAAAATGGTACACCACTCAGATGTACGTATGCTCCATTATGCTTAAAACAGTATTTGTCTTCAACACCAGCAGGCTTGTACTTTTGGCTGGCCTTTCACAGTATCTAGGACCTTAAGACTTTACCAGGAACAAAATGGTACACCACTTAGATGTACACACAGGTTACACTTAATAGAGGACAATATGCTTTTAGTGCTCTGCTCACCCTAACTGGCTGGCTACTATTAGCTTTTCAGTTGTTGTACACACCAGTGCTTCAGCACACATTCACTGTGTTCTATACCCAAAATTGCACTTTTTCTCTCAATCTCTCTCCCTTCCCTATCAGTGCTTCTAGGCTGGATTTGGACTTGAGGTGAATCGCAGCTGTAAAAAAGCTTTTCTGTGCAACACACTGCTCTCTGTCCCTCTCGTTCTGCAATAGGACGCTGATGTGAATGGGAGTTTAATCGCCCCTGTAAAAATACTTTTGTGTGCAAACCACACTGCTCTCTCTCTCTGTAATAGAAAGCTGATGTGACTGGGAGTTGAATCGCTGCTGTAAAAATGCTTCTCTGTGCAACACACACTGCTCTCTGTCCCTCTCTCTCTGTAATAGAATGCTGATGTGACCTGCTGCAAGATGGTTGCAAATTATATAGGGCTGTATCATCACAGGGGTGACTGGCTGCTGTTAGGCTGCACCCTGCATGTAATTCAGGGTCATCCCACCGACCCTTGTTCCTACCTACCCAGGATTCCTTGCCCTATGTCCTCACATGTGGATCCACCATTTTAGATGCCCTGGAGCCTGGACCACACTAAATGGAGTTTAATGAAGCGATTTGCGCAATCGAATCACAGCGATATTCGCATTCATTGTGAATCCAATTTTTCCTGAAATTTTTAACTAATTCCCATTTGTCAGATTCAATTCTCTCATCCCTAATCACAACTCCCGCAGCCTGCACATAGCAGTTGGAACTAAATGTTCCGGTGCTGGGCAGTGGAGTACCCCTTTAACTTACACCATAAGTCATGTTCTAAGGCTTCTTATAAGAGTCAGACACTGACTTGAAGGGAATGCTAGTTTCAAAAAGCTACTTTGCATATCCTTCTTATCAATTATAGTATGATATGATTAACCCCTTAAGGACCAGGCCATTTTACACCATAGGACCAGAGCGTTTTTTGAACATCTGACCACTGTCACTTTAAGCATTAATAATTCTGGAATGCTTTTAGTTATCATTCGGATTCCGAGATAGTTTTTTCGTGACATATTCTACTTTAACATGGTGGTAAATTTTTTTGGTAACTTGCATCCTTTCTTGGTGAAAAATCCCAAAATTTGATGAAAAAATTTAGCATTTTTCTAACTTTGAAGCTCTCTGCTTGTAAGGAAAATGGATATTCCAAATAATTTTTTTTTATTCACATATACAATATGTCTACTTTATGTTTGCATCATAAAATTGACAAGTTTTTACTTTTGGAAGACATCAGAGGGCTTCAAAGTTCAGCAGCAATTTTCAAATTTTTCACAAAATTTTCAAACTCACAATTTTTCAGGGACCAGCTCAGGTTTGAGGTGGATTTGAAGGGTCTTCATATTAGAAATACCCAATAAAAGACCCCATTATAAAAACTGCACCCCCCCCAAAGTATTCAAAATGACATTCAGTCAGCGTTTTAACCCTTTAGGTGTTTCACAAGAATAGCAGCAAAGTGAAGGAGAAAATTCACAATCTTCATTTTTTACACTCGCATGTTTTGTAGACCCAATTTTTGAATTTTTACAAGGGGTAAAAGGAGAAAATTTATACTTGTGTATTTCTCTCGAGTAAGTACATACCTCATATGTCTATGTAAAATCAGCGGGCGCAGTAGAGGGCTCAGAAGCGAAGGAGCGACAAGGGGATTTTGGAGAGTACGTTTTTCTGAAATGGTTTTTGGGGGGGCATGTTGCATTTAGGAAGCCCCCATGGTGCCAGAACAGAAAAAAAACACATGGCATACCATTTTGGAAACTAGACCCCTTGAGGAACGTAACAAGGAATAAAGTGAGCCTTAATACCCCCCAGGGGTTTCACGACTTTTGCATATGTAAGAAAAAAAATGTTCACTAAAATGTGTGTTTCCCCCCAAATTTCACATTTTTGCAAGGGTTAATAGCAGAAAATACCCCTCAAAATTTGTAACCCCATCTCTTCTGAGTATGGAGGCACCCCATAAGTTGACCTGAAGTGCACTACGGGCAAACTACAATGCTCAAAAGAGAAGGAGTCAAATTTGGCTTTTTGAGAGAAAATTTTGGTCTGGGGGCATGTCGCATTTAGGAAGCCCCTATGGTGCCAGAACAGCAGAAACCCCCCACATGGCATACCATTTTGGAAACAAGACCCCTTGAGGAATGTAACAAGGAATAAAGTGAGCCTTAATACCCCACAGGGGTTTCACGACTTTTGCATATGGAAAAAAAAAATATTATTTTTTCACTAAAATGTGTGTTTCCCCCCCCAAATTTCACATTTTTCCAAGGGTTAATAGCAGAAAATACCCCCCAAAATTTGTAACCCCATTTCTTCTGAGTATGGAAATACCTCATGTTTGGACGTCAAGTGCCCTGCGGTCGAACTACAATGCTCAGACGAGGAGGAGCGCCATTGAGCTTTTGAAAAGTGAATTTGTTTGAAATGGTAGTCAGGGGCCATGTGCGTTTACAAAGCCCCCCGTAGTGCCAGAACAGTGGACCCCCCCCCCACATGTGACCCCATTTTGGAAACTACACCCCTCAAAGAATTTAATAAGGGGTGCAGTGAGTATTTACACCCCACTGGCGTTTGACAGATCTTTGGAACAGTGGGCTGAGCAAATGAAAAATAAAATTTGACAGATTTTTGGAACAGTGGTCCGTGAAAATGAAAGACACCTGTGGGGTGTAAATGCTCACTGCATCCCTTATTACATTACGTGAGGGGTGTAGTTTCCAAAATGGGGTCACATGTTGGGGGGTCCATTGTTCTGACACTATGGGGGCTACAATTCCATGTGGCCTTCAATTCCGGACACATTTTCTCTTCAAAATCCCAATGGCGCTCCCTCTCTTCTGAGCATTGTAGTTCGCCCGCCGAGCACTTTACATCCACATTTGGGGTATATTCTCACTCAGAAGAAGTGGGGTTGCAATTTTTGGGGGGCTTTTTTCCAAATTTCCCTTGTGAAAATGAAAAATTTAGGGTAACACCACCATTTTAGTGAAAAAAAATAATTTTTTTTCATTTTCCCATCCAACTTTAACGAAAATTTGTCAAACACCTGTGGGGTGTTAAGGCTCACTATACCCCTTGTTACATTCCATGAGGGGTGTAGTTTCCAAAATTGGGTCACATGTCGGTATTTCTTTTTTTGCATTTATGTCAGAACCGCTGTAAAATTAGGCACCCCTGTGCAAATCCCCAATTTAGGATTCAAATGTACATAATAAACCACAGGGGTCCCCAAACAATGTGAAAAATCCCACGCATAAGACAAATGTAAAAAACCACAGAGAAGCAGCGTGTAAAGATAAACAATTAATAAAGTTTTATTGAGAAAAAAAAATTCATAAAAACATGCATATTACAAATGAACACCATGGTTCACCAAATATGGAAAACATAAAAGGAGACACAGACAGGACACTGAAAATATGGAGGTGGGCGCTCAATCAGCTGTAGTATTGTATTAGTATAACAATACATAAATAATAAAGTGCATAGCAAAGATATGAATGATTAAGGTGCTGCTATGTTGCAAATAATACAACAAATAAACAACATAAAATCAGAACAAAGTGCATTTCATAATTACCAAGTGGTACAGAGGAGCAAAACCACACCGCCAAAACCCGACGTTTCGCCACGGAGGCTTCTTCCGGGGTGTGGTCAGTGATAGTCCGTCCCTTCTTAAATATACATTGCGATCCAATCATAACCCAAGCCATTTACCTTGTGACTGCAGCGTCACTAATAGATAATATGTGTATACCGGAAGTCTTATAGAGACTCATGGAAACGTGCACCTGCGGGAGCCCTGGGTACGCCCAGTAGGAGGAACCCAGCAGGGATGAACAATAGTGGGCATAATAAGGGTACACCTTCATGTCGGACTCACACATCACATATCCATTAGTAGGCGCAACGTGTGAGCCTGCAAATTAACAACAAATCAGACTCAATTCTAAGACAGTAAGGCCAATCAGAAAACCCCCAATCAATGGTCATGAGTGTGACCACGTGGTATCGGCGTTCCACGTGTATGGAGGCTGATGTTAACAAAACCCACGTGGTGCAGGGACAAAAAACCCGGCACCACGTAGGCTTCTATAACTCAGCGGCCAAGATGCGGGAGGGGAGGGGAAATAGTAACCACCCCGGGGGCGTGGTCATAGGCTGAGCCTCCTATCGGAGTCACCCAGTGTTTGAAAGGGAAGTATTACTCGAAAGTGCTAAAGGACACCTGGTTGTCATGAGAGATAATACCTGCATCACGGACATACCAATATAATATAATATCACAGGGCGCAGTTATGTGTATATAGAAGCCATATCCACGGTGCGAACAATCGGCAGTGGGAAAAAAAAATCCCATCACCGACAGTCGCACCATAGAATACAACGAAAACGCATTGTGTGTATAGGGCTGTAAAAAAAAAGAAAAAAAAAAACAATAGATGATCTATTGTTTTTTTTTGTTTTTTTTTTTACAGCCCTATACACACGATGCATTTTCGTTGTATTCTATGGTGCGACTGTCGGTTATGGGATTTTTTTTTTCCCCACCGCTGATTGTTCGCACCGTGGATATGGCTTCTATATACACATAACTGCGCCCTGTGATATTATATTATATTGGTATGTCCATGATGCAGGTATTACTGTCTTAGAATTGAATCCGATTTGTTGTTAATTTGCAGGCTCACAAGTTGCGCCTACTAATGGCTATGCGATGTGTGAGTCCGACATGAAGGTGTACCCTTATTACGCCCACTATTGTTCAGCCCTGCTGGGTTCCTCCTACTGGGCGTACCCAGGGCTCCCGCAGGTGCACGTTTCCATGAGTCTCTATAAGACTTCCGGTATACACATATTATCTATTAGTGACGCTGCAGTCACAAGGTAAATGGCTTGGGTTATGATTGGATCGCAATGTATATTTAAGAAGGGACGGACTATCACTGACCACACCCCGGAAGAAGCCTCCGTGGCGAAACGTCGGGTTTTGGCGGTGTGGTTTTGCTCCTCTGTACCACTTGGTAATTATGAAATGCACTTTGTTCTGATTTTATGTTGTTTATTTGTTGTATTATTTGCAACATAGCAGCACGTTAATCATTCATATCTTTGCTATGCACTTTATTATTTATGTATTGTTATACTAATACAATACTACAGCTGATTGAGCGCCCACCTCCATATTTTCAGTGTCCTGTCTGTGTCTCCTTTTATGTTTTCCATATTTGGTGAACCATGGTGTTCATTTGTAATATGCATGTTTTTATGAATTTTTTTTTCTCAATAAAACTTTATTAATTGTTAATCTTTACACGCTGCTTCCCTGTGGTTTTTTTCAAATGTACATAGTGCACTCTCACTCCTGAGCCTTGTTGTTAGCCCACAGATCATTTTACGCCCACATATGGGGTATTTCCATACTCAGGAGAAATTGCGTTACAAATTTTGGGGATCTTTTTTTCCTTTTACCTCTTGTGAAAACAAAAAGTAAAGGGCAACACCAGCATGTTAGTGTAAAAATATACAGTGATCCCCCGACTTATGATGGCCCCGACATATGATCATTTCAACATATGATGGCTTCTCAGAGCCCATCGTATGTTGAAGGCAGCCTTGACATATGATGCTGCTGTGTGTCGGGGCCATCGTACAAACAGCTATCTGACAGCGCTGACAACTTCAGCAACTGACAGATAGTTGTTTAATGTGCCCGTGTGCCCGTTCTGCCTCCTGTTACTCACATGTTGTCCTGCTAACTCACGCAGGCTTCCACTGTGAGCTCTGTGTAAGCCCCCCCCCCCAGTGCAGCCATAGCCAATAGCCTGCTGCATCTTGCTGCAGGCATCCAATGAGCTGCTCCCCTTCCTTTCCTATAGAGCTGTAGATGGCAGGATCGTAATGGAGGACATTCTGTCTCCCCTGAAGGTATTTAAAGAACTGTAGAGTACTGTATTCGATGTCACACATCACATACAATACATAGACACACTATACACCCCACACATCAATGTTTCCCTATCAGTGTGCCTCCAGCTGTTGCAAAACTATAACTCCCAGCATGCCCAGACAGTCAATGGCTATACATGCATGCTGGGAGTTGTAGTTGTGCAACAGCTGGAGGCACCCTGGTTTGTTAAACACTCCCCATACACTCCACATACAATGGTCATCCCAGAACCAATTAGCAGTTTCCCATAGAGATATGTATTCAACATACAATGGTTCCGAGGCCCCAGAACCAATTACTATTTTTACATAGACATATGTACTCGACATATGATGGTTTCAACATATGATGGTTCTCCTGGAACCAATTAATATCATATGTTGAGGGACCACTGTATATATTTTTACACTAACAGGCTGGTGTAGCCCCCAACTTTTCCTTTTCATAAGGGATAAAAGGAGAAAAAGCCCCCAAAATTTGTAGTGTAATTTCTCCCGAGTACGGAGATACCCCATATGTGGCCCTAAACTGTTTCCTTGAAGTACAACAGGGCTCCGAAGTGAGAGAGCGCCATGCGCATTTGAGGACTAAATTAGTGATTGCACAGGGGTGGACATAGAGGTATTCTACACCAGTGATTCCCAAACAGGGTTTCTCCAGCTGTTGCTAAACTCCCAGCATGCCTGGACAGTCAGTGGCTGTCCAGAAATGCTGGGAGTTGTTGTTTTGCAACAGCTGGAGGCTCTGTTTCGGAAACACTGCCGTAGAGTACATTTTTAATTTTTATTGGGGGGGGGGGGGGGGCAGTGTAAGGGGGTGTAAATGTAGTGTTTTACCCTTTATTATGTGTTAGTGTAGTGTTTTTAGGGTACATTCACACTGGCAAAGGTTTACAGTGAGTTCCCTGCTAGAAGTTTGCGCTGCGGCGAAAAATTTGCCGCAGCTCATATTTGAAGCAGAAAACTTACTGTAAGCCTGCCCGTGTGAATGTACCCTGTACGTTCACATGGGGGGGCAAACCTCCAGCTGTTTCAAAACTACAACTCCCAGCATGTACTGATAGATCATGCAGGCGGGGAGTTGTATTTGCAACAGCTGGAGGCACACTGGTTGGAAAACCTTCAGTTAGGTTCTGTTATCTAACTCAATATTTTCCAACCAGTGTGCCTCCAGCTGTTGCAAAACTACAACTCCCAGCATGTACTGATCACCGAAGGGCATGCTGGGACATGTAGTTATGCAACAGCTGGAGGGATCGCAAACTACAACTCCCAGCATGCTGGGATTTGCAGTTTTGCAACATCTGGAGAGCTACAGTATAAAGACCACTGCAAACTGTGGCCCTCCAGATGCTGCAAAACTACAAATCCCAGCTTGCCCAGACAGCAAACAGTTGTGTGGGCATGCTAGGAGTTGTAGTTTTGCAAGATCTGGAGGGCTATAGTTCAGAGACTACCATATAGTGGTCTCAAACTGTAGCCCTGCAGCTGTTGCAAAACTACAACTCCCATCATGCCAAAACAGCTGTCTGGGCATGCTGGAAGTTGTAGTTTTGCAACATCTGGAGTGCTACAGTATAGAGACCACTATATAGTGGTCTCGGACTGTAGCCCTCCAGATGTTGCTAGGCAACTTACCGGCTTCCGTCGGATCCAGGGAGCCTGCTGCACGACATCACCACCCGCCGATCTCCGACGCCGATCGTCGCCCGCAGCCTCCGCAGATCGGTAAGGGGACTCCGGCGCCGTTCCTCTTCAGTTTCCCCCTTCTGCCCCGCCTATTGTGGGTGGGCAGGACGTGGAAAACGAAAGTTAACCCCCCCCCCACCCCCGATCTGCTATTGGTGGTCGCGTCTAGACCCTGGAATAAAGGGTTAATAGTGCGCGGCACCGCAATCGCTGCCGCGCGCTATTAGCCCCGGGTCCCGGCTTCAGATACATGCCAGGACCGAACCGATATGACGCGGGGTCACCTTCGTGACCCTGCGTTATATCGCGGGAGCCGGCCAAGGACGTAAATATACGTCCTTGGTCGTTAAGGGGTTAAGGATTTGGATGAATGCATCAGCAGAATGTTTCTATAAAAGAGAATAGCTTTGTTCATTTGCAACCTGTAAAATATCAGGACGTATGATCCCTTTGTGTTTCTGTCATAGGGTTCAACAGAGATTGCTGTAGTGTTTACAAGGTTCTTGGGGAACCAGGAAATCTACTGGAGTTTGAATGATAGAATTTATATTGATTTTTACTTAAATCATGCAAATAATTTCTTATAGATATCTTACTTTAGTCTAGGCAATTACCCTACTTACTGCACTGTCTAAAAGCAATAGACCATACATGCTGTAGACTTAAAACGAAAGGCATAAACATCCCCAAGGATGCAATTTGCATCCATGGCTTTAAAGAAAGTGTCTTTTATCAGCTTGTATATATATTTCATGTCGTTCTTTAATTCTCTAAGGCCCATCACTTCTCCTCCAGCAGAAAAACAAACAATTATTGTGAAAAGTTCACCCCGAATATTCGATTAAAATGGGAAGAGATTGAAGACCGTCCAATTGTAAGATGTTCTAAATATATTAATGCCCCAGTGTTTACTCTCTGGCTCGGTGATTGCCCGATTCGTCCATTGATGGAGGGGTAATCATGAAGGAAGGGATTGGAAGGTGCTATTATCTCTTATATTGTTCCTACAAATCTGTGAAGATCATTTTAGGACAAATAAAGAATGAGACTCGATTTGGCTCAGCACATTGATTGCACACATAGTGCCAACCTGATTGGTAATGAGACCTGATCACCAGGTGCAAACTCATTTATGGCCCAAAGAAAATAGTTGCAAATGGTAAAACTTAATAGGCACATTTCATTATACTTCTCTTCTCAACTGAAGCACATCCGGAATTTAGCGGAGTGTGCCGTTAATGGCCCATGGCATAAGAATTACTCTTTATTCATTTGCTTCAAGAAGCCTGGAAAATAGAAAATGTATCAATTCAATCCATTTTGAGATGAATATACAATTGGCTCTTCCTATAGGAAGTGCTCATTACACTTTGCTTTAAACAAGCAGCAAGCACGCATATAGGACAATGCAGATGCAAGGCAAATATTTAGCAGAAAAATGAAAAAAGGGAGTAGCATAACAGGAAAAGTGTTTGGTTTAATGGGAAAGGGGTATAGCATAAATGTAACATTGTGTGTCAAAAATTGCATGAAAATGTGTAATATGTAATAACTAGAAAGCAAGAAGCTGTAATCACAACAGTCTGCAAGGTAACAAACCAACTCAATTCATATATAATAAGTACTGGACAAAATATTAGCTCACACCACCTTTGGGTTAATATGTGGTGTGATAATGTAAAAGAAGGAAGTAGATTTGCCCCATCAGAAAAACAGAATGTCAAGTGTGGATGACCTGTAAGACTAAAACATACATTGTTCCCATGTGTAGGAATAATACAGCAAATGCCGTAACATGGAAAGGTTATGGGCAATAACTCACTGTCTCCACATTCAGGTAATCTCTAAATAAAACATAAAAATCCCATTTATCTACTGTGCAAGTAACCCAAAATAATCAATGCTGGGTAACAAAGCCACCAAATCGTGATACCTGACTGTTTCCAGGTTCGGGCATAGGCTTGGCAAATTGCACCTGCAATAGCGGGGAGCTGGTTACTCATGGAAACTCTGCACATTACCAGAGAGAATGGTATCTGACATAATTTCATCAATTTACCATGTCCTCAATATTTAGGGGCAGTGGTTAGAATTGCTCCCCATGTGATGACTGCTAGTGCCGGGTCAGGGGAACAAGCCTTGAGAAAGTGTCACATGACACAAAACTAGCGCTCGTCGGTGTTAGTGCTATCCTCTCATTTGTGCCTGCTAGGCTGGAATAAAGTCAAGGTATTTTATTTGCATCAAATACACATGTGCTGAGGACCAATATGCATCTAACTAAAACCACAACTGGCTACTTCTGTTAAATCTCTGTCCATTTTAAGGATGTCCCATTGCCTATTTAGTATGGTCCTTATATTTTGGACTACCCTGTCAAAAATATCTATTATTCTAATTGGACACTGTGTTTCCATTTCTTGTGGTCTGGGGCAGAGGTGTCACTTGTAGCTTCTGGGCCCTAATGCAAAATCTGCAACAAGTCCCCATGTGACAATGTAAAGAGGCCCCACATCTGTTAGGTGAGATTGGGGGATTCCCTAATTGGTTGGTTCCTGAGCTGCATGGCCTTCTACAGCCTCTAGCCATTCGACCTTTCAATAATGCAATTGCTCAATGGTATTTTGGAGTTGTGTCTTTTTAGCTAAAAATTCAGGATTCCTCTTAAACCTAAGAGCTAAAAAACGGACCGTTTTTGCTTTATGGCCCACTGTGCAAGGCTTGGATACTAACAGAGCAGTGCAGTTTCCATTAATTTACAGTGGCAGCTGTCATGGTTCCTTCATGGTGTTTGTCATTTTGGCTACAATATTAGTGTTGTATGCTGCAAATGTGAACAGAACATGATTGGTTTTGCCACTAGGATGTATCATTTTAGTATTTTACAGTATATTAGAATATTTATTTATTTGCCCTGTACACGTATCTAAGGGCAGCAGATGTTCCTAGTAAATCTATTTTAAAGATTAGAGGTTCTATCTTTTACATTCTGTGCCGGGCACTGCCCCTGAGCTGGGGACGTGATGTCACAGCCACACCCCCTCCATTAAGGCACAGAATGCCGGGGGCTGCACTGAGATCACGTCCCTGCGGCAGGATCCCTGCAATCATACATCCTTTGGATAGGGGATAAGATGTGTAAAGCCAGAATACCCCTTTAAGTCTCAATTACAGATAAAAAAAATAGGGCCTAAATCTTGATGATGGAGAGGACTATTGAAACAAAAAAGATATGACTGGAATCATGATGACTAGCACAAAGCTACATACATTGGCAGACAGCTAATGGGGACTTTAAAAAACATTTAACCTGTCTCTAAGCTAATGGCTGATTGCAAATTTATGAAATAATGTTTAACGTGTAAGCTCAAGAGTTATAGAGGCCTGGCTGAGCTGCAGCTTGCATGCTTTCTTCCACGCCTACCCCTTCTTGCTCTGCATGATTGATGTACAGGGTTTGGTTTCCAGCACTGTGCCCTGTACATCAGTCAAGAACAAGGAGTGGTGGAGGAGGGTCTCTGTGACTATTAAAGCTGAGAAGAAAAACATGATGTTATAAGTTTGCAAACAGCCATCAGCTAAAGGACAGGCCTTTCTGACAGTGAGGTTGAATCTCAGGTTTAGATGACTCTAGTCTAAGGTGTATAGGGATATTAAGGACAACATCTGCATGGAGGTCAGATGCTTTCCCCCTGTTTGTGTTGATTTCCTCCTGGTTCTTTGATTTCTTAGGTACAGTATAAAAGCAACAGGAAATCAGTAAATACTGTAATAGAGTTTGCCATGGAGTTCCACACTCTGTAAAGGAAAATTCATTAGTGGTACTTAATTTACTAACCAGGATAAATATATATAATACAGCCAAGTGATTCACATTTAAGAGAATAATAGAGCATAGAATTTTTAAGGATTCACTCACTTCTAGTACTATGGCATTGTCTTTTTTTTTTTTTATAGCTCTCTTTGGTAATTTCTAATAATCCTAAAATTTACACCAGGTAATATTTCAAAACTTTGAAAGGGACTTTTGAGACATTAAACCCATTTATGAAAAAGGGTTCACACATCTTTATTACTTAGGTGCCTTTTTTGGTCAACAATTAACTGAGGTTGTGATGGAATTGATTAGTGGGGTGGGGGGGAGGGGAGGGGGGGCGTCTACATATACTGTACTTTACGATAACAAAACTTGACTCTTGATAAATCAGCCTAGTGGTAATGCACAGCAGCTTTACTTTGTAAAATCAATACCGCATCGATTGCATTATGACCGAGTCCTAATGGCCTAGGCTAGAAATACACAATTCATAGGAAATTACTGGGAAATAAGTGTGAACTAAAGAAAGACTTAAATCCCTGCAGGCTATGTATAGACAGAGCCTGAAGGGAGACAAACAGAGTCACTGTGGGCTCTGTGTAACTGTATAATGCCTATGAAGGGCATCACATTACAGAAAAGAACTAACTTGTCCTTAGGGTGAACTAGAAGAAATATTCCTAAGGGCCTATATAATTCTATGTTCACTATCTGTTTCTCATGCTTCTGCTTCTATTTCTATTGGACTCTTGGTGTTGCCGTACACCTGCCGTGCTGTGGATGGAATGCGCCTGTGGTGAGCCGGCTTACCTTATCTACTAAGGGCCTATATTAGATCTATACATATTAACACTTTTACTTATAGTTGCATTGTTGTTATAGTTGTACTTACAGGACATATAAATTAGGCTACTTTCACACAGTCGTTATGTCCTGGCAGTACATCCATTGTTGCAAAATGACTGGAGTATAGCGGGAGTCTTTTTCTCACGCCATAGTCTACTTTGACAATGCCGTTGTGACCTGCCCTTAACAGGTCCGTTAGGCTCTTTTTTTTTGGCCTTTAACGGCCGTTATCGGGACGGGTCACAATGAGCACCGCCGGATCCTATTGATTCCCATTGAATTATAATGGTGTCTGTTTTAGAGGAGTATAGTTGGTTTTTCTCCCACTATACTCCCATCTTTTTACAACAGCCAGTGTACTGCTATGACTTAGCGGCAGTGTGAAAGTAGCCTTAGGTTTAGGCTGTGTTTACACATTGTTTTTCAGCTGTGCTTTGTACAAGAAATGGCTGGTTTTTGGCTATTTTAGGGTTTAAAAGATGGACGAAAAACCTCCTTCACTGGAACTCAATTCCAAACCGGCTTCTGAAGCACACATTTTATAAATGAACAGTTGTTATTTTAGAAAAAGGCAGATTTTTTTTTAGCAAAGCCTGGTAAAAATGTGGGACCAAAAATTTAGTTGATTCTGGTTTATTTATAAGAGTTTTTCCATTACAGCAGTAAATGATGATCTAAAAGAAAGCAACAAGTGACTACAAATAGTGATGTCTTATGTTGAAGCTTGGGGGCCCATTGATATGTCAGAGCATAATCCCATCAGTAGATTCTCTAGTACTCTAGTGAGCCCATCAGCAGATCCTTTGGTACTCTAGTGAGCCCATCAGCAGGTCCTCTGGTACTCTAGTGAGTCCATCAGCAGATCCTTTGGTACTCTAGTGAGTCCATCAGCAGATCCTCTTGTACTCTAGTGAGTCCATTAGCAGATCCTCTTGTACTCTAGTGAGTCCATCAGCAGATCCTTTGGTACTCTAGTGAGTCCATCAGCAGATCCTCTTGTACTCTAGTGTGCCCATCAGCAGATCCTCTGGTACTCTAGTGTGCCCATCAGCAGATCCTCTGGTACTCTAGTGAGCCCATCAGCAGATCCTCTTGTACTCTAGTGTGCCCATCAGCAGATCCTCTGGTACTCTAGTGTGCCCATCAGCAGATCCTCTGGTACTCTAGTGAGCCCATCAGCAGATCCTCTGGTACTCTAGTGTGCTAGTTTCACTCACTGTATGAAAGTACTTCTATGAGAATATTACAGCTCTGGTAAGGGTTGTAAAAGACCATGCAGTAAATTAGAGTTTCACACAAGTACTAAACTTTTTTGTATTTTTTTTACTTAAATCCTATAATTTTATTATTTGTATTTTTCTTTTCAGCTTTATGAAACAAGGAAGCACCTCTGTAGATGCTAGAGATCAATGCAATGAAAGCTGTGTTGTTCTCATATCTGACAATTTTTAAGGGCACTCGTCAGCATGATTTCACATTACTAAGCTCTTTGTAAATGCAAGCATATTGGCATTAACTATGACTATATTCACAGAATAAAAGAATCTTCAGTGAAGAAAATTGTAGGCAGCTGGCAATGATGTTTTTGCATCCATCCACATGGACTCCAACAGAAACTTCCGTCAAAAATAATAAGAACTCCATCTGTGTTTTAACTCTCACCCTTTTCCTATTCTCAACTGTTTACTTTTTCAGCTTTTATGTTCTGTCATTTTGTGGTCAGAAGCAACCAAATTATCTTTATTACCCAGGATGCAAACAATTTTGTCATTACCAACAATGCTAATTCTTTTTTTTTGCCTTACCACATTACAACAGGTTTAAAGGAGTAGTGCAGTGAAAAATAACGTATCCTCTATCCAAAGTAAAGGGGATAAGATATAGATCATGGGGGTCAGACAGCTGGGAACCCCCCCCCATCCCCGTGATCTCCTGGACGGGGCCCTAGAAATCTGACAGAAGCGACTGTTCCGACTCCCGCAGGAAGCTGTGGCCGACACACCCCCTCCATGTATCTCTACGGGATACATGGAGAGGGCGTATCGGACGCCACTCCGTGCAGGGGATGGCACACCCCCTTCCAACAGACTGCTGGGTCCCTGTTCAGGAGATCACAGGGGGGTCCCAGTGGTCGGATCCCCCTGCAATCTATAACTTATCCTTTATCATTTGGATAGGGGATAAGTTATCTTTCACTACACTACTCCTTTAACTTTATGTTTATTATTTATTTTATTTTTTTACTACAGCTGCATGAGCCCTTGTTTTGTTTTGTTTTTCAATGGCAACAATTTACAGTTTATGCTATGTAATTCAAGCATTTAAATGTACTTATTTTGGGGGATAGGAAAAAAAATTCAACATAGAAACATAGAATGTGTCTGCATATAAGAACCATTTGGTCCATCTAGCCTGCCCAATATTCTGAATACTATATATAGTCCCGGGCCCAATCTTATATACTGTAAAGAATAGCCTTATACCTATTCCATGCATGCTTAACCCCTTAAGGACCCAGCCCATTTTCACCTTAACCCCTTAAGGACATTTGGGCCTTTAACCCCTTAAGGACACATGACGTACTGGAACGTCATGTGTCCGCTCCCGATCTATAACGCAGGGCCACGGACGGCCGGAGGGTCCCTACCCACCTCCTCGCTGTCCGATCGCCGAATGACTGCTCAGTGCCTGAGATCCAGGCATGAGCAGTCAAGCGGCAGAATCATCGATCACTGGTTTCCTATGAGAAACCAGTGATCAATGTGAAATATCAGTGTGTGCAGTGTTATAGGTCCCTATGGGAGCTATAACACTGCAAAAAAAAAGTGGAAAAAAAGTGAATAAAGATCATTTAACCCCTCCCATATTAAAAGTTTGAATCACCCCCCTTTTCCCATAAAAAAAACACAGTGTAAATAAAAATAAACATATATGGTATCGCAGCGTGCGGAAATGTCCGAATTATAAAAATATATCGTTAATTAAACCGCACGGTCAATGGTGCAAAAAAATTCCAAAGTCCAAAATAGCGATCAATAAGTCCTATCAATGCAAAAATTGTACAGTTAAAAACTTCAGATCATGGTGCAAAAAATTAGCCCTCATACCGCCCCATACGCGGAAAAGTAAAAAAGTTATAGGGGTCAGAAGATGACAATTTTAAACTTATTAATTTTCCTGCATGAAGTTAGGATTTTTTTACTACGTAGAAACGGAAGTCCCCAAAAGTTACAAAATGGCGTTTTTTTTTTTCAATTTTGTCTCAAAATTTTTTTTTTTTCCTTTTTACCATAGATTTTTGGGCAAAATGACTGACATCATTACAAAGTAGAATTGGTGGTGCAAAAAATAAGCAATCATATGGATTTTTAGGTGCAAAATTGAAAGTGTTATGATTTTTTAAAGGCAAGGAGCAAAAAACGAAAATGCAAAAACGGAAAAATCCCCAGGGGGTTAAGGGGTATTCCCGTGGAAAACTTATTTTTTTTAAAATGAACTGGTGCCAGAAAGTTAAACAGATTTGTAAATCACTTCTATTAAAAAATAAGTTTTTTTAAAAATAAGTTTTTTTTTTTTAAAATGGACAGCAGAAGTCAGCAGAGAGCACCGTGGTCAGGATATCACAGGAAATTCATTTATTTTTTGGATTTCTCTTTAGTATACAGCCCCTAAAAAATACTGGAAGGATTAAGATTTTCTAATAGAAGTGATTTACAAATCTGTTTAACTTTCTAGCACCAGTTGATTTAAAAAAAAAAAAAAAAAAAAAAAAAAAAAAAAAGGTTTCCACGGGAGTACCCCTTTCACTCCTTATGGACCATGGACGTTTGCGTACATCTAATCATCCTGGTAGTTAAGGACCAAGGACGTATTTACTTGCAATTTGCGCCAATCGCCAACATGGGGGGGTCTGATGACCCCCCCTGGGCATTTGCGCGGGGAATTTCGGTCTCTGCCGCGCGCCGGGCGGGGACCGGGGTGACTGCTGATATCAATCAGCAGTCACCCCGCGCAAATTCCCAGGGGGGTCATCAGACCCCCTTCCCATGTCGGCAATCGGCAAAAATTGCAAGTAAATTCACACTTGCGATTTGCGCGATTCCGGGTAATTACGGGTCTATGGTGACCCGGTGACCCGGAATATAAGGGGGATCACGGTTGTCTAAGACACCCACGATCCCCCTAAAGCCATAGGAGTGAGGTGGCAGGGGTGCCACTCCTCCTATCCCTGCTATTGGTGGTCTAGACGCAACCACCAATAGCAGATCGGGGGCGGGGGGTTAACTTTCGTTTTCCCCGTCCTGCCCACCCACAATAGGCGGGGTAGAACGGGGAAACAACGGGGACTGGTGCCGAAGTCAACTTACCCTGCGGGCGATCAGTGTCGGAGATCGTGGGCGGCGATGTCGTGCAGCAGGCTCCCTGGATCCGACGGAAGTCGGTAAGTTGCCTAGCAACATCTGGAGGGCTGCAGTCCGAGACCATTATACAGTGGTCTCTATACTGTAGCACTCCAGATGTTGCAAAACTACAACTGTTTGGGCATGATGGGATTTGTAGTTTTGCAACAGCTGGAGGGCTACAGTTTGAGACCACTATATGTAGTCTCTGAACTATAGTCCTCCAGATCTTGCAAAACTTCAACTCCTAGCATGCCCACACAACTGTTTGCTGTCTGGGCCTGCTGGGATTTGTAGTTTTGCAGCATCTGGAGGGCCACAATTTGCAGTGGTCTCTATACTGTAGCTCTCCAGATGTTGCAAAACTGCAAATCCCAGCATCCTCGGAGTTGTAGTTGCGATCCCTCCAGCTGTTGCATAACTACATCTCCCAGAATGCCCTTCGGTGATCAGTACATGCTGGAAGTTGTAGTTTTGCAACAGCTGGAGGCACACTGGTTGGAAAATATTGAGTTAGATAACAGAACCTCACTGAAAGTTTTCCAACCAGTGTGCCTCCAGCTGTTGCAAAAGTACAACTCCCAGCCTGCATAGTCGGTCAGTACATGCTGGGAGTTGTAGTTTTGAAACAGCTGGAGGTTTGCCCGCCCCCCCCCCCCCCCCCATGTGAATGTACAGGGTACATTCACACGGGCAGGCTTACAGTACGTTTTCTGCTTCAAGTATGAGCTGCAGCAAATATTTCGCCGCAGCGCAAACTCCTAGCAGGAAACTCACTGTAAACCTCCGCCAGTGTGAATGTACCCTAAAAACACTACACTACACTACACCAACACATAATAAAGGGTAAAACACAACATATACACCCCCTTACACTGTCCCCCCAATAAAAATTAAAAATGTATTGCATGGCAGTGTTTCCAAAACAGAGCCTCCAGCTGTTGCAAAACAACAACTCCCAGCATTTCTGGACAGCCACTGACTGTCCAGGCATGCTGGGAGTTTAGCAAAAGCTGGAGGCACCCTGTTTGGGAATCACTGGCGTAGAATACCCCTATGTCCACCCCTATGCAATCCCTAATTTAGTCCTCAAATGTGCATGGCGCTCTCTCACTTCGGAGCCCAGTCGTATTTCAAGGAAACAGTTTAGGGCCACATATGGGGTATTTCCGTATTCGGGAGAAATTACACTACAAATTTTGGGGGGCATTTTCGCCTTTTACCCCTTATAAAAAGGAAAAGTTGGGGTCTACACCAGCCTGTTAGTGTAAAAAAAAAAAAAAAATGTTTACACTAACATGCTGGTGTTGCCCTTTACTTTTTATTTTCACTAGAGGTAAAAAGAAAAAAATACCCCCCAAATTTGTAACACAATTACTCCTGAGTAAGGAAATACCCCATATGTGGCCGTAAAATGCTCTGCGGGCGCACAACAAGGCTCAGGAGTGAGAGCGCACTATGTACATTTGAGGCCTAAATTGGTGATTTGCACAGGGGTGGCTAATTTTACAGCGGTTCTGACATAAACTCAAAAAAATAAATACTGACATGTGACCCCATTTTGGAAACTACACCTCCCACGGAACGTAACAAGGGTTATAGTGAGCCTTAACACCCCACAGGTGTTTGACAAATTTTCGTTAAAGTTGGATGGGAAAATGAAAAAAAAAATGTTTTTTTCATTTGCTCAGCCCACTGTTCCAAAGATCTTTCAAACGCCAGAGGGGTGTAAATACTCACTGCACCCCTTTTTAAATTCTGTGAGGGGTATACTTTCCAAAATGGGGTCACATGTTGGGGGGTCCACTGTTCTGGCACCACGGGGGGCTTTGTAAACGCACATGGCCCCTGACTTCCATTCCAAACAAATTCACTCTTCAAAAGCTCAATGGTGCTCCTCCTCTTCTGAGCATTGTAGTTCGACCGCAGGGCACTTGACGTCCACACATGGGGTATTTCCATACTCCGAAGAAATGCAGACTTGATGGGTCACTTCTTCCCCATTTTTGTGGGCCGGAACAAGACTGCAAAGACTAGGGTTGAACTGGTGGTGTACTGTAAAATAACTAAAGGCAGTCTCTCTTACTGTATACTTAATTCCAATAAAGCTTTCATCAAATAATAAGACAAGGCAATGCACCAAAGTTATCCATTTTCAAAAATTCTGCTCAGAACAATGGGAATACCTAAAGGCTTGGTTGGAGTGTACTACAGGGTGGGCCATTTATATGGATACACCTTAATAAAATGGGAATGGTTGGTGATATTAACTTTCTGTTAGTGGCACATTAGTATATGCGAGGGGGGATACTTTTTAAGATTGGTGGTGACCATGGTGGCCATTTTGAGGTCGGCCATTTTGAATCCAACTTTTGTTTTTTCAATAGGAAGAGGGTCATGTGACACATCAAACTTATTGGAAATTTCACAAGAAAAACAATGATGTGCTTGGTTTCAATGTAACTTTATTCTTTAATGAGTTATTTACAAGTTTCTCTTTGTTTACAGCCATTGACATGTCGTCAAGGTTAACACGTGAGGAGCAGATAGAAATGTCTGGTGAACGCAGTAACCGGGTCATTGCAGCTGATTTCAGTGCAAGACACCCTACTAGACCACCCATTTCACATGCTACAGTTAGCAAACTGCTTGCTAAGTTTCGTGAAACTGGTTGAGTGTTGGATTTGTCAAAATGTGGACGCATGAAATCTGTCACTAATGAAGAAACATCAGTGGCTGTCCTAGCTTCATTCAGCAAGAGCCCACAGCGTAGCACTCGCCGCATGTCACTGGAGAGTGGCATTAGTCGAACATCCCTTGGCGGATATTAGCCACTCACAAATGGCACCCTTACACACTCCAGCTACTGCAGCATCTCAACGAGGACGACCCAGATCGGCGCACTGAATTTGCAGAATGGGCAAAACAAAATTGGAACAGGACCCTCAGTTTACGCAGAAGATTTTGTTCAGTGATGAGGCAAACTTTTATGTGATTGGTGAAGTTAACAATCAAATCCACCGCTATTGGTCTGACACTAACCCACATTGGATAGATCCCTCCAAGGCTGTTGGAACACAAAAACTGATGGTATGGTGTGGTATATGGGGTACAAATATAGTGGGGCCATTCTTCATCAATGGAAACCTCAAGGCCACTGGATATGTGAAATTGCTACATGATAATGTGTTTTCCTCTTTATGCACTGTAGCTGGCACGTTCCCTGAGTTTTTCCAGCAAGATAGTGCACCACCACCTGATGGGTGTCAGGTCCGAGCATTCCTAGATGAACAGTTTCCTGGAAAGTGGATTGGTTGTTGTGGGCCAGTTGAATGGCCCCCAAGGTCTCACAATCTGACCCCCATTAGACTTTTATCTTTTGGGTCATCTGAAGGCAATTGTCTATGCTGGGAAGATACGAGATGTGCAGCACCTGAAACTACGGATACTGGAAGCCTGTGATAGATTTTCTCCTGCAGTGTTGCTATCAGTGTGTGAGTGGGAGAAGAGGGTTGCATTGACAATCCAACACAATGGGCATTGACAATGAACACATTTTGGTCAGAAATTTGGTCAGAAATGAGGCCAGAAATGTGGGCTGAAATTTGTAAATAACTCATGAAAGAATAAAGTTATGTTAAAACCAAGCACATCATTGTTTTTCTTGTGACATTCCCAATAAGTTTCATGTGTCACATGACCCTCTTCTTATTGAAAAAACAAAAGTTGGATTCAAAATGGTCGACTTCAAAATTGCCGCCATGGTCACCACCCTTCTTGAAAAGTTCCCCCCCCCCCCCCCTCACATATACTAATGTGCCACAAACAGGAAGTTAATATCGCCAACAATTCCCATTTTATTAAGGTGTATCCATATAAGTGGCCCACCCTGAATATTGTCTCTGACATGTTCCTGCTTGGTCTCTTAGCTTGCTTGAATATTCATAGTCTCTTTGCTTGCTTGAATATTCATAATCATATAAAACCATATTCACCAAAATGAAAATAATAATTCACACCAACTGGCTTTTGGAAACTTCTCCTGACACTTATGGATCACTTGCCTGCAATGCCACAACTCCAACATGTAGGTCATTGTGGTGAAGCTCTCTTAGCTACCCTGATGACTATGCCTGACCTGAAGTCCAACAGGGCCTAGCAAGCATCAGGGCACTTGTGCAACATATCCTTACTGGCTTGTATTTCATGTGACTCTCTTGGTCACTGTCTGTTTTGAAAAAGATAGTATAAGTGCTTGGATGAGGACCAATGCTCCAGGGCTGTGGCCCCAAGTGACCCAGTGTGGTCTTTGAAGACTACCTCTAGAGAGCCAAGATGTTGCCGATCTCTTTCAGTCCTCTATATTCAGACTACTTGCACTAACTCCTCCTACTCCCAGCAGGAGGTCCTCTCTCAACTTAAGAGAGGATTGAATTAATCAAGGACCTCCCACTATCTAGGGCTGTTCATCCCTCTGTGGTTGTCTAAGGTTGTGTATACATAAAGAAGGGAATTCATCAAGCTGTGCTTACGTACACGACTTATCTACACTGTTTTCCATGGTTTAAGTGTCTCTTACATGCACCTGCAAATAAATCAATTACACATGTCAGCAACCTATTTAATGCCCACAGTATTAGGGCCCACTTGTTTCTACTGATACCTTCATAGATGTAGGCAAAACTGCATAGTACCAAGCTCCATTTTCAGAAACTGAACTTTCAGTCGCACAACCTGAAGGTGTCCCTACAGAGCGCAGGACTCGTCAAGGCAAGAAAAAGATTACACTGACCAATAAATAGAAGTTCTAGTTGATTCAGAAAGTTTTTTAAAATATTTATTCTTCTTGTTGTGAATGTTTTTTTTTTTTACTGTTTTGTTTCATTAAAAAAAAACTTTTTTTTGTATGATATCCTTTTTAAATTCCGCACTTTACATATATTACAGAAACTTGCAAGTGTTAAAGGCACCTTAAGTTTTTTTTTTTTATTACAACACATTTTTTTTTGTTTTGTTAATATGTTTTTATGCCTTTTTTCCTGCACACGTGTTGCTGTGGGCTTTTTGATTTATTTATTTGTTATTATGTTTTCATGCCTTTTTTCCAGCACACATGTGTTGCTGTGGGCTTTTAGATTTTTTATTACTTGTTGGGGACGGAGGGCGTATGGATATGCCCTCACCTCCTGGTACTTAAGGACAGAGGGCGTACCTGTACGCCCTCCGCATTTCCGATCACCGACGCTAGCCGGGCGGAGATCGGACCAAGATGACTGCTGATATCTATCAGCAGGCATCCCGTGGCAATGCCTAGGGGAGTCCTGAAACCCCCCCCATGTTGGCGATTGCAGCAAATCTCAGGTCAATTCAGACCTGCGATTTGCCGCGATCCAGGCCAATCAGGTCACTGGTGACCCGATCGCCCGGAAAATAAGAATAATTGGAACTATCTCTGACAGTCCTAAAGGATAGGAGCGAGGTGGCAGTGTTGCCACCCCCTCTTATCCCCTGCCATTGATCAATCAGGCTGATGACCAATGGCAGGAGGGAGACGGGGGGGGGGGGCAGAGTTCATTTCCCCCGCTCGATCGAAGTCGGGGCAGAGCGGGGGGAACACGGGCAGCGAGGGGGGGAACATGGCTGGCTTACCAGGACCGACGAAGGCGGCAGAGGTGGAATCCTGGAGGAGCGATGGCAGCAAGAGGAGATGCGGCCGGAAAGTGTGGCGGAGAAGGATGCAGTGAAGATCGCGGTAAGTGATTTCACTGTGGCCTTCTCAAAGCTGTAAAACTACAACTCCCAGCATGCCCAGACAGCCAAAGGCTGTCTGGGCATGCTGGGAGTTATAGTTTTGCAACATCTGGAGGGTCACAGTTTGGAGACCACTATACGGTGGTCTCCAAACTGTAGCCCTCCAGATGTTGCAAAAGTACAATTCCCAGCATGGCCAGACAGTCAGGGATGCTGGGCATGTAGTTCTGCAATATCTGGCCCTTCAAATGTTGCAGAACTAGAACTCCCAGCATGCCTGGACAGTCTGGGCATGCTTAGAGTTGTAGTTTTGCAACATCTGGAGGGCTACAGTTTGGAGACCACTACTTAGCGGTCTCCAAACTGTTCTTCCCCAGTTGTTGCATAACTACAACTACTAGCATGCCCAGACTGTGCTGGGAGTTGTAGTTCTGCAACATCTGAAGGGCCAGATAGATCTGTTTCCTAACTCAGTGTTTCCAATCCGTGTGCCTCCAGCTGCTGCAAAACTACAACTCCTAGAATGCACTGACAGACCGTACATGCTGGGAGTTGTAGTTTTGCAACAGCTGGAGGCACACTGGTTGGAATAACTGAGCTAGAGTCTGTTTTCTAACTCAGTGGTTCCCCACCAGTGTGCCTACAGCTGTTGTAAAACTACAACTCCCAGCATGTACGGTCTGTCAGTGCATTCTGGGAGTTGTCATTTTGCCACAGCTGAAGGTTTGGGGTGCCCCCCATGTGAATGTACAAGGTACATTCACACGGGCGGGTTTACAGTGGGTTTCCTTCTACAAGTTCCACAGCTCACCTGTGTGAATGTACCCTAAAAACACAACACTACACTAACAAATAATAAAAAGTAAAACACTACATATACACCCCCTTACACGTCCCCCCAAAGAAAAATGAAAAATGTCTCATACAGCAGTGTTTCCTAAACGGTGCCTCCAGCTGTTGCAAAACCACAACTCCCAGTATTGCCGGACAGCCATAGACTGTCCTGGCAGGTTGGGAGTCTTGCAACAGCTTGAGGCACCCTGTTTGCGAAACACTGCCGTAGGGTTTTGGTGGAGACAAGCCCCATCCTTGTAACCGGCTCCGCCCTTATTGCATATTCTTTATTTATGCCTCAAAAGCACATGGCGCTCACTCACTTCAGAGCCCTGTCATATTTCAAGTCAACAGTTTAGGGCCACATATGGGGTATTTCCGTAAATTTCCTTACAAATTTTGGGGGGATTTTTCTCTTTTTACCCCTTATGAAAAGGTAAAGTTGGGGGCTACACCAGCCTGTTAGTGTAAAAAATAAAATTTTTACACTAACATGCTGGTGTTGCCCCATACTTTTCATTTTCACAAGAGGTAAAAGGAGAAAAAGACCCCTAAAATTTCTAACGCAATTTCTTCCGAGTAGGGAAATACCCCATATGTGGACGTAAAATGCTCTGCGGACGAACTACGTGGCTCAGGAGTGAGAGAGCGCCATGTAAATTTGAGGCCTAAATTGGTGATTTGCACAGAGGTGGCTGATCGTTACAGCGGTTCTGACATGAACGCAAAAAAAAGAACACCCACATGTGACCCCATTTTGGAAACTACACCCCTCACGGAATGTAACAAGAAGTATAGTTAGCCTTAACAACCCACAGGTCTTTGACAAATTTCCGTTAAAGTTGGACATGAAAATTAAAAAAAAAAAAAATTTCCCTGAAATGCTGGTGTTACCCCAAATTTTTCATTTTCACAAGGGGTAATAGGAAAAAAAGCCCCCCAAAATTTGTAACCCCATTTCTTCTGAGTAAGAACATACCCCATATGTGGATGTAAAGTGCTCTGCGGGCGAACTACAATGCTCAGAAGAGAAGGGGGGCCATTGGGCTTTTTGAGAGAGAATTTGGCTGGAATTGAAGGCTATGTGTGTTTACAAAGCCCCCATGGTGCCAGAACAGTGGACACCCTCCACATGTGACCCCATTTTGGAAAATACACCCCTCACGGAATGTGGGGCATTTTCTCCTATTACTCCTTTTGAAAATGAAAAGTTTGGGGTAACACCAGCATTTTAGTGTTAAAAATCTAATTTTTCATTTTCACGTCCAACTTTAACAAAAGTTAGTCAATCACCTGTGGGGTGTTAAGGCTCACTGTACCCCTTGTTACGTGCCTTGAGGGGTGTAGTTTCCAAAATAGTATGCCATGTGTTTTTTTTTAGCTGTTCTGGCACCATAGGGGGCTTCCTAAATGCGACATGCCCCCCAAAACCCATTTCAGCAAAATTTGCTTTCAAAAAGCCAAATGTGACTCCTTCTCTTCTGAGCATTGTAGTTCGCCCGCAGAGCATTTTACGCCCTAACATGGGGCATTTCCATACTCAGAAGATATGGGGTTAAAAATTTTGGGGGGGGCATTTTCTCCCATTACCCTTGTAAAAATGGTAAATTTGGGAAAAGAAACAGCACATTAGTGAAAAAAAATGTTTTAATTTACACATCCGACTTTAACGAAAAGTCGTCAAACACCTATGGGGTTTTAAGGCTCAATGGACCCCTTGTTACTTGCCTTGAGGGGTGTAGTTTCCAAAATAGTATGCAATGTGTTTTTTTTTGTTTTTTGTTTGTTTTTTTGCTGTTCTAGCACTATAGGGGGCTACCTAAATATGACATGCCCCTAAAAACCATTTCAGAAAAATTCACTGTCCAAAATCCCATTATTGCTCCTTCATTTCTGAGCCCTCTACTGCGACCGGCGAACACTTGACATACTTAATAGGGGGTATTTCCTTACTCGAGAGAAATTGGGTTACAAATTTTGGGGGCTTTTTCTCCTATTACCCCTTGTAAAAATTCAACAACTGGGTCTACAAGAACATGCGAGTGTAAAAAATTAAGATTTAGAATTTTCTCCTTCACTTTGCCGCTATTCCTGTGAAACACCTAAAGGGTTAACAAACTTTCTGAATGTCATTTTGAATACTTTGAGGGGTGCAGTTTGTATAATGGGGTAGTTTATGGGGTATTTCTAATATGAAGGCCCTTCAAATCCACTTCACAACTGAACTGGTCCCTGAAAAATTCTGATTTTGAAAATTTTGTGAAAAATTGGAAAATTGCTGCTGAACTTTGAAGCCCTCTGATGTCTTCCAAAAGTAAAAACATGTCAACTTTATGATGAAAATATAAAGTAGACATATTGTATATATATATATATATATTGAAAAGAATACCATACCGTTTCTTGATTTAACACTTTTTGGGGACACCACGCATAGCAGAGTCACTACCATTACATACCGTAAAGAGACTGCAGCCAACTCTATTCTCTATGCCTCGTCCTGTCATCCCCCTCATGTGACGAAGAATTTGCCTGTGGGGGAGATGATCAGGGCGAGGCGTAACTGCTCCTTGGATTCTGGCTTCAGGCGTGAGGCTAGTAACATATCCTCCCGCCTGCGAGCGAAAGGCTACAGGCCAAAAGACATTACTAGAGGGTTTGAGATAGCCTCTAAGAAAGATAGAGACTCTCTTCTTATGCAACAGGCTAGTCAGACTGAGTCTTCTAGGGCCTTTTTGCAGGAAAATAGCCCTATCATCTTCTCTACACAATACAGTGTTGATTTCTGTAACATACGTAACATTATCAACAAATATATTCCCATGATTTTATTTAAATACAAGACGCTTCGTATTATGCTAAAACCTCTTTTACTCACTCAGCAGCAAAAGATGTAAAAGTATTGATAATACAGAAAAACTTTAACAACAGTGAATAGCGTAGCCAAACATGCTATCATATGTAATGACCAATCACAGTACATGGCTAGATATAATAGTGACAGTTAACAATATCACATCCTCTTCTTTTGCTGCTCAGCAGACAATCAGATGAGTACTCATTTGCTCCCCTTTTGTTCATTAACAATTTTGCATTTTATAATTTCTCTTGTTCTTTATTTATATTTATTTATTTATTATATTTAAATATATATATTTATTGATTAATCCTATTGTTCTTATATATATATTTATTTATTTTTCCTATTTCCCCTTCTTTCCTCTTCCTTCCCCTCCCTTCTTTTATCTTTCTGATTTTAATGAATTAAAATGTTATGCACTTATTATTATTATTATTATTATAAATATCTCTATATTTTTTCCCCTTCATTTTTAATCACATATATCTGTTCCTTGTTATTTCCGCATTGCTACAGCATCACTTACCTTCCTTCTGTGTCTCTTACTTCTCCGGTCCTTCATTCCCCCCGTATCGCCGCCTCTATATTCCTCTGTGACCTCCGTGACTCCGTTCATTTCTTGCTGCGTCACGGCGGCCATGTTTTTCTTCCCTCTTCGGCTGTTAGTCTCGCGAGATTAGCAGAGTGGTGCTCACCTGCTTCAAATCTCGACAGGAATCCTGTCAGCGTCAGTCAACTGTCGGGATCCTGTCAGGTTACACGGAACCTATTATCTCTTCGGCATTTTATCTATTACTACAAAAATTATATATATAATTCCTATATAATTTATTTTCCTTATTCTCCCTGCCATCTCCCATTATATTATATTATAAATTTACCTCATAAATACATACAAAAATTTTTTTTCCTTATATCTACCCCATTGAGATACTGCTTTGCAGATATTTTATTGAGAGTAAAACTATTATTTTTCTCTCATTGTTCATTTCATTTTAATATTACTTCCTAATGGATATGTCTGAGGATAACAGGAACACATCTTCAACAGCAGATAATGTTCCTCATGATCATATAAAGTCATATGTGGATGACTCTGTGGCGAGAGCAGTACAATCCGCCATATCTGTCTTACAAGACAGTATTAATAAGTCAATTTCCTTAGCACTTTCCCACCCGGGTCCGTCTAACACTGCTACTGGACCTACCACCCCCTCAGAAATTTATTGGCCCCCAGAAACTTCTGTGACTAATATGGCCAAAGGATTTCATATTCCTAAAAAGGCTACTTGTCACGATGCCGGCTGGCAGGTAGTGGATCCTCTGTGCCAGAGAGGGATTGGCGTGGACCGTGCTAGTGGACCGGTTCTAAGCCACTACTGGTTTTCACCAGAGCCCGCCGCAAAGCGGGATGGTCTTGCTGCGGCGGTAGTGACCAGGTCGTATCCACTAGCAACGGCTCACCTCTCTGGCTGCTGAAGATAGGCGCGGTACAAGGGAGTAGGCAAAAGCAAGGTCGGACGTAGCAGAAGGTCGGGGCAGGCAGCAAGGATCGTAGTCAGGGGCAACGGCAGAAGGTCTGGAAACACAGGCAAGGAACACACAAGGAACGCTTTCACTGGCACTAAGGCAACAAGATCCGGCAAGGGAGTGCAGGGGAAGTGAGGTGATATAGGGAAGTGCACAGGTGAACACACTAATTGGAACCACTGCGCCAATCAGCGGCGCAGTGGCCCTTTAAATCGCAGAGACCCGGCGCGCGCGCGCCCTAGGGAGCGGGGCCGCGCGCGCCGGGACAGAACAGACGGAGAGCGAGTCAGGTAGGGGAGCCGGGGTGCGCATCGCGAGCGGGCGCTACCCGCATCGCGAATCGCATCCCGGCTGGCAGCGGAATCGCAGCGCCCCGGGTCAGAGGACGTGACCGGAGCGCTGCCGCGGGGAGAGTGAAGCGAGCGCTCCGGGGAGGAGCGGGGACCCGGAGCGCTCGGCGTAACAGTACCCCCCCCCTTGGGTCTCCCCCTCTTCTTAGAGCCTGAGAACCTGAGGAGCAGACTTTTGTCTAGGATGTTGTCCTCAGGTTCCCAGGATCTCTCTTCAGGACCACAACCCTCCCAGTCCACTAAAAAAAAATTTTTCCCTCTGACCTTTTTGGCAGCTAAAATTTCTTTGACCGAGAAGATGTCCGAGGAGCCGGAAACAGGAGTGGGAGGAACAGATTTGGGAGAAAAACGGTTGAGGATGAGTGGTTTGAGAAGAGAGACGTGAAATGCATTAGGGATACGAAGAGAGGGAGGAAGAAGAAGTTTATAAGAGACAGGATTAATTTGACACAAAATTTTGAAAGGACCAAGATAGCGTGGTCCCAACTTGTAGCTAGGGACACGGAAGCGGACATATTTAGCGGAGAGCCATACCTTGTCTCCAGGGGAAAAAACGGGGGGAGCTCTTCTTTTCTTATCCGCGAACTTCTTCATGCGTGATGAAGCCTGTAAGAGAGAATTTTGGGTCTCTCTCCATATGATGGAAAGGTCACGAGAAATTTCATCCACAGCGGGCAGACCAGAGGGCAAGGGAGTAGGGAGGGGGGGAAGAGGGTGACGGCCGTACACCACGAAAAATGGGGATTTGGAGGAAGACTCAGAGACCCTGAAGTTATACGAGAATTCGGCCCATGGGAGGAGATCTGCCCAGTCATCCTGGCGGGAGGAAACAAAATGTCGCAAATAATCACCCAAGATCTGGTTAATCCTTTCTACTTGTCCATTGGACTGGGGATGATATGCAGAAGAAAAATTTAATTTAATCTTGAGTTGTTTACAGAGAGCCCTCCAGAATTTAGACACGAATTGGACGCCTCTATCCGAGACAATCTGCGTAGGCAACCCGTGAAGACGAAAAATGTGTACAAAAAATTGTTTAGCCAACTGAGGCGCAGAAGGAAGACCAGGAAGAGGGATGAAATGTGCCATTTTGGAGAATCGATCAACGACCACCCAAATAACAGTGTTGCCACGGGAAGGGGGTAAATCAGTAATAAAATCCATACCAATCAGAGACCAAGGCTGTTCGGGGACAGGCAGAGGATGAAGAAAACCAGCGGGCTTCTGGCGAGGAGTCTTATCCCGGGCACAGATAGTGCAGGCTCGCACAAAGTCCACAACATCCGTCTCCAGAGTCGGCCACCAATAGAAGCGGGAGATGAGTTGCACAGATTTCTTGATACCCGCATGACCTGCGAGATGGGAGGAGTGACCCCATTTGAGGATTCCGAGGCGTTGGCGAGGAGAAACAAAGGTCTTTCCTGGAGGAGTCTGCCTGATGGAGGCAGGAGAAGTGGAGATCAGGCAGTCAGGTGGAATGATGTGTTGCGGAGAGAGTTCAACTTCTGAGGCATCCGAGGAACGAGAGAGAGCATCGGCCCTAATGTTCTTATCGGCAGGACGAAAGTGAATCTCAAAATTAAATCGGGCAAAGAACAGAGACCACCGGGCCTGGCGAGGATTCAGCCGTTGGGCAGACTGGAGGTAGGAGAGGTTCTTGTGGTCGGTGTAGATAATAACAGGAGAACTTGATCCCTCCAGCAGATGCCTCCATTCCTCAAGTGCTAATTTAATGGCTAGAAGCTCTCGATCCCCGATGGAGTAGTTCCTCTCCGCTGGAGAGAAGGTCCTAGAGAAAAAACCACAAGTGACAGCATGCCCGGAAGAATTTTTTTGTAGAAGAACAGCTCCAGCTCCCACTGAGGAGGCATCAACCTCCAATAGGAAGGGTTTGGAAGGGTCAGGTCTGGAGAGGACGGGAGCCGAAGAAAAGGCAGACTTGAGTCGTTTAAAGGCGTCTTCTGCTTGAGGAGGCTAGGACTTGGGATCAGCATTTTTTTTGGTTAAAGCCACGATAGGAGCCACAATGGTAGAAAAATGTGGAATAAATTGCCTGTAATAATTGGCGAACCCCAAAAAGCGTTGGATAGCACGGAGTCCGGAGGGGCGTGGCCAATCTAAGACGGCAGAGAGTTTGTCTGGATCCATCTGTAGTCCCTGGCCAGAGACCAAATATCCTAGAAAAGGAAGAGATTGGCATTCAAACAGACATTTCTCAATTTTGGCATAGAGTTGGTTGTCACGAAGTCTCTGAAGAACCATACGGACATGCTGGCGGTGTTCTTCTAGATTGGCAGAAAAAATTAGGATATCGTCCAGATATACAACAACACAGGAGTATAACAGATCACGAAAAATTTCATTGACAAAGTCTTGGAAGACGGCAGGGGCGTTGCACAGTCCAAAGGGCATGACCAGATACTCAAAGTGTCCATCTCTGGTGTTAAATGCCGTTTTCCACTCGTCCCCCTCTCTGATGCGGATGAGGTTATAGGCGCCTCTTAAGTCCAATTTAGTGAAGATGTGGGCACCTTGGAGGCAATCAAAGAGTTCAGAGATGAGGGGTAAGGGGTAGCGGTTCTTAACCGTGATTTTATTAAGACCGCGGTAGTCAATGCAAGGACGTAGGGAGCCATCTTTTTTGGACACAAAGAAAAATCCGGCTCCGGCAGGAGAGGAGGATTTACGGATAAAGCCCTTTTTTAGATTCTCCTGGACGTATTCGGACATGGCAAGAGTCTCTGGGGCAGAGAGAGGATAAATTCTGCCCCGGGGTGGAGTAGTGCCCGGGAGGAGGTCGATAGGGCAATCATAAGGCCTGTGAGGAGGTAGAGTCTCAGCTTGTTTTTTGCAGAAAACATCCGCGAAGTCCATATAGGCCTTAGGGAGACCGGTTACTGGAGGAACCACAGAGTTACGGCAAGGGTTACTGGGAACCGGTTTTAGACAGTTCTTGGAACAAGAGGACCCCCAACTCTTGATCTCCCCAGTGGACCAATCCAGGGTAGGGGAATGAAGTTGAAGCCAGGGAAGTCCAAGGAGAATTTCCGAGGTGCAATTGGGGAGGACCAAAAGTTCAATCCTCTCATGATGAGATCCGATGCTCATAAGAAGGGGCTCCGTGCGGAAACGTATGGTACAGTCCAATCTTTCATTATTTACACAATTGATGTAGAGGGGTCTGGCGAGACTGGTCACCGGGATGTTGAACCTGTTGACGAGAGAGGCCAAAATAAAATTTCCTGCAGATCCAGAGTCCAAGAAGGCCACTGTAGAGAAGGAGAAGGCAGAGGCAGACATCCGCACAGGCACAGTAAGACGTGGAGAAGCAGAGTAGACATCAAGGACTGTCTCACCTTTGTGCGGAGTCAGCGTACGTCTTTCCAGGCGGGGAGGACGGATAGGACAATCTCTCAGGAAGTGTTCGGTACTAGCACAGTACAGGCAGAGGTTCTCCATACGGCGTCGTGTCCTCTCTTGAGGTGTCAGGCGAGACCGGTCGACCTGCATAGCCTCCACGGCGGGAGGCACAGGAACAGATTGCAGGGGACCAGAGGAGAGAGGAGCCGAGGAGAAGAAACGCCTCGTGCGAACAGAGTCCATATCCTGGCGGAGTTCCTGACGCCTTTCGGAAAAACGCATGTCAATGCGAGTGGCTAGGTGAATAAGTTCATGTAGATTAGCAGGAATTTCTCGTGCGGCCAGAACATCTTTAATGTTGCTGGATAGGCCTTTTTTGAAGGTCGCGCAGAGGGCCTCATTATTCCAGGACAATTCTGAAGCAAGAGTACGGAATTGTACGGCATACTCGCCAAGGGAAGAATTACCCTGGACCAGGTTCAACAGGGCAGTCTCAGCAGAAGAGGCTCGGGCAGGTTCCTCAAAGACACTTCGGATTTCCGAGAAGAAGGAGTGTACAGAGGCAGTGACGGGGTCATTGCGGTCCCAGAGTGGTGTGGCCCATGACAGGGCTTTTCCGGACAGAAGGCTGACTACGAAAGCCACCTTAGACCTTTCAGTGGGAAACAGGTCCGACATCATCTCCAGATGCAGGGAACATTGGGAAAGAAAGCCACGGCAAAACTTAGAGTCCCCATCAAATTTATCCGGCAAGGATAAGCGTATCCCAGGAGCGGCCACTCGCTGCGGAGGAGGTGCAGGAGCTGGCGGAGGAGATGACTGCTGAAGCTGTGGTAGTAACTGTTGTAGCATAACGGTCAGTTGAGACAGCTGTTGGCCTTGTTGCGCTATCTGTTGTGACTGCTGGGCGACCACCGTGGTGAGGTCAGCAACAACTGGCAGAGGAACTTCAGCGGGATCCATGGCCGGATCTACTGTCACGATGCCGGCTGGCAGGTAGTGGATCCTCTGTGCCAGAGAGGGATTGGCGTGGACCGTGCTAGTGGACCGGTTCTAAGCCACTACTGGTTTTCACCAGAGCCCGCCGCAAAGCGGGATGGTCTTGCTGCGGCGGTAGTGACCAGGTCGTATCCACTAGCAACGGCTCACCTCTCTGGCTGCTGAAGATAGGCGCGGTACAAGGGAGTAGGCAAAAGCAAGGTCGGACGTAGCAGAAGGTCGGGGCAGGCAGCAAGGATCGTAGTCAGGGGCAACGGCAGAAGGTCTGGAAACACAGGCAAGGAACACACAAGGAACGCTTTCACTGGCACTAAGGCAACAAGATCCGGCAAGGGAGTGCAGGGGAAGTGAGGTGATATAGGGAAGTGCACAGGTGAACACACTAATTGGAACCACTGCGCCAATCAGCGGCGCAGTGGCCCTTTAAATCGCAGAGACCCGGCGCGCGCGCGCCCTAGGGAGCGGGGCCGCGCGCGCCGGGACAGAACAGACGGAGAGCGAGTCAGGTAGGGGAGCCGGGGTGCGCATCGCGAGCGGGCGCTACCCGCATCGCGAATCGCATCCCGGCTGGCAGCGGAATCGCAGCGCCCCGGGTCAGAGGACGTGACCGGAGCGCTGCCGCGGGGAGAGTGAAGCGAGCACTCCGGGGAGGAGCGGGGACCCGGAGCGCTCGGCGTAACACTACTGCTAAACATCACCATACTAAAGACGGTAACGCTCCATCTAAAAAAGCATCTAAAGGAGCACACCAAGAAATGTCACACTCTAAGAGACCAAAACTTGGTCACCATACTGGTGTTGTAATCAAACACCCCATACCCTCTGCTCAAGAGGAAGATATTACAAAAAGAGCTCTTAAATCCGCAAAGCGGTCCAAACCAGATTCCTATAATGAATCAAATTCAGAGGATTCTGATCTACCCATAGTATGTGATGATGTTTTATTGGTACCTGACTATTCATCAGATGAGAGCGGTGAAATAGTGGAAGACCCTGTTACTCAGGAAGAAGGTTTATATATGGATTCTGATCAATCATACTTTGATCCAGCCCTCATTCGCCATCCCAGATCAGGGGAGTGGCTACCTAACCCTAAAGTAGCTAAATTTATCTCTACCAGAATTAGTAAAGGTCTAGATAGAGCTACTAGAAATAAAATGAAGGCAGAATGCCCTAGACCGACACTGCCGCATAATTCAGCTCTCACCCCAGAATTGGATTCTGTCCTTACAAAATTGCTTACGAAATCTGGGGTTAACCCAAAGAAAGACCTGGACAGGAGTTTTCGTGCTTGCCAAGACAAGCTGATGGACCTCATCGGTCCACTTACAAAAATTTTAGATATGGCCGAGGAATCCTCCGCCTCTAATAGACCTGTTAACACAGAGGTCCTGTTGGGATGGGCACAACGTGCCATTTGTCTTTTTGGAAATGCTAATTCAGCACTTTCCACAGAGAGAAAGAGGCCGATTCTTATGAAGATCGATCCTCAGCTCACCAATCTGGCTTCTAAAGAACCTGAAAAACCCACTGAAGGATCTCTTTTTGGTGACGATTTTATACAGGAGATGGGGAAATACGTGGGTCTTTTTTCTTCTATTAACAAAGCTCAGACCTCACTCAGAAAAGTATTTCCCCAACGTGTTTTTACCAGGGTCGGGAAAGGGAGGAGCCGCTTCCCTGGCCGATCCCACTCCAATAGACAATCTGTCAAAGGCTCCTTCAATACCACCCAACCCTTCAATTCTGCACCAACAAACCCAACTCCTTTCTTTCCCTACCGTGCCAGGCCCTGGAGGGCTAGAGGACAAAGAGGAGTTCCTCGTGCAAGAACTTCAACAGGTAGGTCCCTTCCTTTCTTTTCCAGATCTCCCATTGGGCGGAAGAATCATACATTGTTTCAAAAATTGGACTATGATTACTTCAGACTCATGGATCCTCAATACCGTTTCAGGTTTTCTGATAGAATTTGTTTCCCAACCAATTCAATATTCTCTTCCTCATCCCATCCAATTTTCCAAATCAGATCAGGATCTGTTCAAGAACTTATTTCAAAGAGAGCCATTGTACCTGTTCCTGTAAATTCGCCGGGATTTCTCAGCAACTTATTCCTGGTCAAAAAGAAAGATGGAGGTCACAGACCAGTGATCAATCTAAGACTACTCAACAATTATGTTGTATACAGACATTTCAAGATGGAAGGGATCCATCTTTTAAGGGACATTCTATTGCAAAACGATTGGCTAATCAAAATAGATTTGAAAGACGCTTATCTAACTGTTCCAATCCATCCCTCTTCTCAAATTTTCCTTCAGTTCCTATGGAACGACGAAAAATGGCAATTCACATGCCTCCCATTCGGCCTAGCATCAGCCCCCTGGTGTTTTACAAAACTTCTAAAGCCAATTGTTGCCCTTCTCAGAAGTCGTGGAGTACGACTCATCATTTATCTAGACAATATTCTCCTTATGGCCCAATCCGTACCTCTCCTTCTTTCCCACAGAGACTGGACCCTATCTCTCCTACAAGATCTAGGTTTTCTTATCAATTTCAAGAAATCCGTTCTCCAACCTTCTCAAGAATTGGAGTCGACTGACCACCTTGAGTCTTCCTCCCAGAAGGCTGAAAACTATCCGCAAGGAAATTCGCCAAATTCTTCACAAGGATCTCATCTCTCTGAGATCGATAGCTCGGATTGTGGGTCTTCTTTCAGCTTCAATTCAAGCTATTTTTCCAGCTCCTCTTCATTATCGAGCTCTTCAAAGTCTGAAAATCAGACACCTGAGAGACGGTCTAGGTTATTCAGACCAAGTTCCTTTATCTTCCGACGCCAAAGAAGAACTTCTCTGGTGGCTATCTCACATTCAATTGTGGAATGGCAAAACGATTTTCAACCCCAATCCCGACATCATTATAGAGTCAGATGCAAGCCTCAACGGATGGGGAGCTCGTTGTGGTTCCCTCTCTACTGGAGGGAAATGGTCTCTTTCAGAATCTTCCCTTCATATCAATTGCTTGGAACTTTTGGCTGGGTCCTTCGCATTAAAGAGCTTTGCGAAGGATTTATCTCATTGTTGTGTTTTACTTCACATGGACAACATTTCTGCAGTCCAGTATGTCAATCATCTTGGTGGAACGACATCCAAACTCCTTGCAGATATTGCCATTGCCAGATTTTTGGCATTTCTGTCTAGACAGACATATCACTCTGAAAGCAGAGTATCTTCCAGGAATTTCCAACTCGATTGCAGATTGGAACTCCCGATATCTTACGGATTACAGCGACTGGAAACTTCATTCCAACATTTTTCACCTCATCAACCAACTATGGGGCCCATTACACATAGACATGTTCGCTTCTCGTCTGAACTGTCAAATCCCACGGTTCTTCAGTTGGAGACCGGATCCAGAGGCCATTGGTATAGATGCCTTCCTTCAAATTTGGCCTCATCAAACTCTATACACATTCCCTCCTTTCAACCTCATTCCTCGTTTGCTCCTTCAAACCTCGATTCGGAAATCGACTATCGTTCTAATCATTCCTTGGTGGCCAACTCAAGCTTGGTTCCCTCAACTTCTGCACCTTCTAATAGATTATCCTCGACTTCTTCCGTCCTCTTCGGATCTCCTCCAGGACCCTCTTGGCAATGGTCATCCATTAATATTGTCAGACCAATTAACACTAGTTGCTTGCCTGATTTCAGGTCTTCCAGATCTTTCTCAACATTTTCTCTTACAACTAGAGAACTCCTTTCCGACGCTTGGACTCCAGGCACCAGATCTGCTTACAGATCAGCCTGGAAAATTTGGCTTCATTGGTGCTCTCAATGGGATTTGGATCCCTTACAAACATCTATTTCTGACATCTTAAATTTTTTATCCGCATCCTTTGATCAAGGAAAAGCTTATAGGACTATCAATTTATATCGTTCTGCTATTTCAGCTAGACACTCCCTTATTGACTCTATGCCAGTTGGCAAACACCCTCTTGTATGTAAACTTTTGAAAGGTATATGTTTTCGACGTCCCCCTTTACCTAAATACAATTCAACTTGGGACGTTAATCTTGTCTTAGATCTTTTCCTTTCCTGGGAAGATAATGATTCTTTATCTATTAAACTACTTTCATTTAAACTCACAGTTCTCCTTTGTCTTATATCGCTTAAACGTGTATCAGACGTCAGGGCATTGGATGTTTCTAGAAGACAATATTTTCCTGATGGTGTTCTTTTTACAGTTTACAGACGTACAAAAACTAATCTTCATTCAGTATTCTACCCAGCTTTCCCACATCAACCCAAACTTTGTGTTGTACGTTGCTTACGCTCATACGAATCCAAAACAATATCTCTTAGAACTTCTCCTACTTCTTCTCAGCTTTTGATATCCTTTTGTAAACCACATAATCCCGTTTCTTCCTGCACTCTAGCTAGATGGGTCAAATCTACTATGGAAATGGCTGGTATCGATCTTTCCATATTCAGCACTCACTGTACTAGAGGAGCCATGTCTACTAAATTATTCCAATCTGGCGCTACCCTTTCTGATATTCTTAAGGCGGCCAACTGGTCTTCTGATTCCACTTTCAAAACATTTTATTTCAAACCTGAACCTCATGTTTCTATGGTACTTATATAATTTTAAGTTTATAATATTTATGTATTTCGCATAGTTATGTGTATATATATTTTATGCTTAGCTTTAAACTAGCATAATACGAAGCATCTTGTATTTAAATAAAATTGGAGATTTTCCTATCCTTGGTGAAGGAAAATATAGATTTGATTAAATACAAGACGCGAGTATTATCCCTCCCTTTTCCCATCCCTTTAATATCTTTATTTATTTCTTCATATATTTTCAGCCTCCTAAGATGAAGATCATTCAAAAGACTTCTGCTCTTCTCCTGATCTACGTTCCCGTTAAAGTTTTCTGCTGTTATGGACTCTCAAGTTTTTCTAAAGTGTTCCAGTGATGTCCTTATTCTTCGCTACAAAAGAAGAGGATGTGATATTGTTAACTGTCACTATTATATCTAGCCATGTACTGTGATTGGTCATTACATATGGTAGCATGTTTGGCTACGCTATTCACTGTTGTTAAAGTTTTTCTGTATTATCAATACTTTTACATCTTTTGCTGCTGAGTGAGTAAAAGAGGTTTTAGCATAATACTCACGTCTTGTCTTTAATAAAATCTATATTTTCCTTCACCAAGGATAGGAAAATCTCCAATTAGTAGCGCCCCTTCATATATTGATATCCTCAAACATGGTGTTAGATGTGTTTCCAGACGGGCGCCCACTATCGCGTCTAGGATTTCTCCCAGTCTGTTTTCTGCCCAAAAAGTTAACAAAACCAAGTGGCTTACCAAGGTGGGCTCATTCAAGTGTGGACACACTCACTGTATTTGTTGTACCATTATGTCTAATAGCAAATAATTTAAATCAAACAGCCAGTGGCGAAGTATACAAAATGAAGCAGTTTATAAACTGTAATACTTCGCATGTTATTTACCTCTTCACATGCCGAGAATGTGAGTTACAATATATAGGATGCACGACTAATTCCCTTAAAACAAGAATCCGTAAACATCTTTCGGACATTCCACACTTCAATTCTCGGCACGTGTCGATGGTAAGTAAACATTATGCGGACCACCACGATGGAAGGTATGGGACCCTCAGTCTACAGGGTATTGAAAGGGTTTCTGCCCCTGTGAGAGGGGGGGACCACAGACGAAAACTGTTGACCGTGAGGTCTTTTGGATAATGCGGTTGGGTACTAGGTATCCGGGGGGTCTGAACAGGAGACAGGATGTTATTCTACATTATTAATTGTTATTATGTTTTGTCTGCCTTCTGTTCAGACCAGTTCCGGTTGCCTATATCCACCTATATACCAACTACCGCTATAACATTAATACTTTGGACCTCTATAGCAGTGGACACGTTTACATTAAGTAAATTACCTTATTTTTACCCTCTAATCATTTTTATAATTCATATTTATATGTTACAATATTAAGGTTAATACTAGCTGGCTGATAATACACTACAGTCTCCCACATTTGTGTAGACTGGTACTAACCCCAGCTAGGCTATAGGTGATTCACATCTTGCGTATTTTTGCTCTGTTGTCCCTCTGCTGTGTCAGTCTGTTATAGGGGTACTCTGCCCCTAGACATCTTATCCCCTATCCAAAGGATAGGGGATAAGATGTCAGATACCCGGGGTCCCGCTGCTGCAGACCCCGGGGATCGCTGCTGCAGCACCCCGCTATCATTGCTGCGCAGAGCGAGATCGCTCTGCGCGTAATGACGGGCAATACAGGGGCCGGAGCATCGTTACATCACGGCTCCGCCCCTCATGACGTCACGGCCTGCCCTCGTCAATACAAGTCTATGGGAGGGGGTGTGGCGGTCATCACGCCCCCTGCCATAGACTTGCATTAAGGGGACGGGCCGTGATGTCATGAGGGGCGGAGCCATGGCATCACGCTGCTCTGGCCCCTGTATCGCCTCGTCATTACGTGCAGAGCAAACTCGCTCTGTTCTGTAATGATAGCGCAGTGCCGCAGCGGCGATCCCCGGGGTCCCCAGCAGTGGGACCGCGGCGATCTGACATCTTATCCCCTATCCTTTGGATAGGGGATAAGATGCCAGGGGCGGAGTACCCCTTTAAGTTACTATACTTGTCTATACATGTATCCATAGTGTTAACACGGGTAGTCCATGTCTGTAGGTCCATATACTGTTCTTTACAAATGAAGTAGATACTTGTAGACATCCTTGCTCCTTTTGCATGTAGCAATTTTTTTTATATCATTGTATGTAATAATAGATTATTTAGATTATTTCTTTTTGCTACTTTTGTATATTACCTCCGTTATCCAGGGCGAGAGTTTTTTGTGCAGCGTTCATGACAGATATTTACAACATGTTTTTACTAATTAATATAAATTTTTATTATGTCGTTGCTGCACACCACGCACCCTTGATAACAGTTTTTTGCATATGTTTTTATGCACTATATATATTTAATGGTCCTTTCACATTTATGTTTTATTTCAACATTTTGTGTAATGTGCATTGTACCAATGTGAATTTACATCTATGCTTGACTCCTCTTCTCTTGCCTGGGAGGCGGCGCCCACCGGTGGAATTTCTTTCACCTGTGTGGGTGTGGCCCATCAAATTTAGGAATTTTTCGCCAAGAAATGATGCAAGTATCGACACAAATTTACCACTAACATAAAGTAGAATAATATATACAAAAAACAATCTTGGAATCAGAATGAAAAGTAAAAGCATCCCAGAGTTATTAATGCTTAAAGTAACAGTGGGTAGAATTGCAAAACATGCTCCCGTCCTTAGGGTTATAATGGGCTCCATCCTAAAGGGGTTAAATTATGTTTCTATGCCTTTTTCCTGCACATGTGTTGCTTTGGGCTTTTTTTTTTTATTTATTTTTCTTAAGGTTATTAGGCCTTTATTCTTGCACACATATGTTACTGTTTTTTTTATTTTTATTTTTTTAAGTACTTTTAAGATCAAATTAGCATGATTCATTTTACAATTGTGAACTGTCTTTTCCCTTACTATGTGCCTTTTTTTTTGCCTTTTGTGTAGCCTGGGTAGTAATCTGAATGAACACTACTTTTTTTTTTACATATTTTTTGTTGTCGTCTCTGTAGGTAGTTCCCAAATTTGATCTAATTTGTGGATCAAAAAACTAAAACAAAACACGCACGACTGATGGGGTCCTGCAACTACAGTTCAGTTATCCCGTCTTGAGGAAAAAGTTGCATCCACATATGGGCCTAATCAAATTGAGGGGATTGGTGAGATGGATGTTCTGCGATTATCAAGGCAGGCAAGTGTTTATTTTTATGCCTGTGTTTTTTCTACGAATGTTCATAAGTGGTTTTTTGTCTGCTGTTTGGTTCTTCCCTAGTTGTGGGAAATGCTTTAAGAATATGCCCTCTTCCTTTGTGTGTCTTAGTAAAATATTTTTCTATTGGCACAAAAAACAACTGTTACTTCACTTCAAGGAGTTTAACGCCTGTCACTTCAAGGAGTTTAACGCCTTGGATGGCATGTCATTGCCATCCAAACCTGACATTTTGAAGGATTACTCCAAAGGATATTTTCCTGCCACAGAACCCAAGCAACAACAGATTAATAAACATTATTGTATTAATTTAGTAATTTTTTTTTTTACATCGCCATGCATAAACAATCTAGGTTCTCCCCTTTTTATTTTTGAAATGTTGTTTGATTTTTGAAAATACATTTATTGATTTAAATTTTCTTTCTTTACAATCAGATCAACAGGAAAGTGTTGCGCAATAGGAGGCAGAGCATAAAGAGGAAGGAATAACTTCACAACCCATTCCTGATGTTTCACCTACAACTGGCTCTCAAGTCAGTTAAGGTGATAATCTTGGCTTAACCCAGGAACAATTAGATTTTTTACAAAATTATTCAAGGCAGAGTTTGTGTTTGCTGCAAAGCTTGGACTGTACTTTAAAAAAAATGGAGCACTCATTTAGCAATGTCTCAAAATATTTGTGCAATATAGATAAAAGATGGAGGAAAGTAGGAGCACAGGCCCAAATATTTTGCAGACAGAAGATTTTCCACAACAGCTCTCCACTCCTGACATTCCATTGCAAGTTAGCAGGACCTCCTCTTCTATGCTTTCCTCCCAAAGCCAAGGACAAAAAATTCCATCCACTCTTACTATACTTTCTTCACCATAGTCACATGAGATTGTGTCCTCCCCTCTTTTGTTTCCACTGGACACCACACCGCCACCTCTGGAAGATTCCCCTTGTTCACCTTCCATGCCACCTCTGGAAGATTCCCCACAATTGACTTCCCCACTGCCACCTCAAGCTTCCCCCCTACCAACTGTGCCACCACCTCTTGAAGCTTCCCCTCCATCAACTCAGTGGTCTTCCCCTCAACTATCAGCCCTGAATTTTGTAAAACCGAAGGTTGAAATAGATGTATAAGAAGATCAACCTCTGGATTAGAGATGAGCGAACTTTTGAAAAATTCGATTCGGCCAATTCGACAAATTTTTTGAAAAAATTTGTTTTGGGACAAATTTAATTGTGGCAAATCTATATTATAAACTGCTATTTCTGGCCTATAGAGAGCCTTAATAGGGGTGTAGAAAACTTTACTTTGTTCTAACACGCATATGGAGTGTGATGGGGTAGTGAAATAATACTGTTATTCATTATGACGTGCAGATTACAGGCATCACAATTAGAATCACTGCCGCAGAGCGACACAATGACAGAGCCTGGAGGTGGCATCAGTATAAGGAGACTGGGGTGTCCCGGTACAGGACCTAGTCCTGTACCATCCTTAAGTCCCCTCAGCAAGAGTCCCTTGAGTCCATAGGGCTTTCCTGCAGGGTCCCCCCCCCCCTTGCTCACCTTCTTATTGTTCCATTTAAATGCATTGTGTATGCATTGTCAATGTATATAAAGTTTGTACAAATGTATAAAAGTGTTTGTCATGTGAACCACTGTCATGTGACATACCCAGAGTTCCTTGGGTACAGAACCTACAGGCTTAGCAACCAATGGGCTTTAGTCCAGCCCCCTAGCTCTCTTAGTTCCTGCTTCTCATCCTGTACACTAAAGCAGCATCAATTCCTGCACAATTGCATCTAGGCCAAAGCCTAAGCAACAGCAGCCACTTCTAAAACGTGAGTTTCAATTCTCTTTACAAATCCAGTGACTACAACTCAGCTAAGGAATATTTTAGTAGCACAGTAGCCTGCATAAATATACTCATAACCACAAGACCAAGCAAGCCTGCGAGGTATCCTGTGTCCCGGTTGCCTCCCGGTTGTGGAAACTGCAATATGGTAAAGACTGTATCCTGAATATTCCAAGTAAAAGTTCCAGTTATTGCAAAACCCTTGTAGTGGACATTCCTTTATTGTCAGCAACCCCTGGCACGCGTGCCACTCATGACACGCAGGGTGCATTTGAGTGGCACATGAGCAAGTGCTGACCTGCAGGTAGTCCCGGGACACTGTCACTTTAAACTGCTGCTAAAAGATCCGGCCAGGAACGGAAGATGTATCCCTCCCTCTCCCTGCCTGGTTATTGCTGAGCTTCGCTGGGAACAACTTAAGAGAGAGAGAGTTTTCACTCTTTCCCTCCCCTGGCAGCATGGAGGGGGGAAGGGGGATCACTCTGAGCTATGTACCGGATGCAGTCACTGCTACAGACCAGTAAGTATGTTTCTGTGGAATACACTTAGCTCAGCTCCTTGCTCTGACAGCAGCTTTCCTGCCCCAGAGACAGGCTCTTGTCTCTGTCAGTCCATAGATCCCCATAACTGTGTTATCTACAGATTCCCCCATAACAGTGTTCATTCACAGCTCCCCCATAACAGTGTTCATTCAAAGCTCCCCCATAAGTGTGTCATTCATAGCTCCCCCATAAGTTTGTCATTCACAGCTCTTCCATAAGTGTTCATTCACAGCTCCCCCATAAGTGTGTCATTCACAGCTAGCCCATAAGTGTGTTATTCACAGCTCCCGATAAGTGTGTCATTCACAGCTCCCCCATAAGTGTGTCATTCACAGCTCCACCATAACAGTGTTCATTCACAGCTCCTCCATAAGTGTGTCATTCACAGCTCCCCCATAACAGTGTCCATTCACAGCTCCCCCATAAGTGTGTCATTCACAGCTTATCCATAAGTGTGTTATTCACAGCTCCCCCATAAGTGTGTCATTCACAGATCCCCCACAAGTGTGTCATTCACAGATCCCCCATAAATGTTTCATTCATAGATCCTCCTATAAGTGTTTTATCTAAGCAATCCCTTTAACAGTGTGTGATTTGCATATACCACAAAGGTGCATCATCTTAAGATCCCCCATAAATGTGTCATCCAGAGAGCCCCCCCCCATAAGTGTGTCATCCGCAGATCCCCCTATAACAGTGTATCATCTACAGATCCCAATAACAGTCATCTACAGATTATGCATGGCCGAGATTCTGGGGTCTGATTCTGGGGTTTATATTATGTGGGACGGTGATACTGGGGTCTGATTCTGGGGTCTTTAGTGTGTGGGGTGGTGATACTGGGGTCTGATTTTGGTGTCTGTATTATGGTGGGGTCTGATTTTGGTGTCTGTATTATGGTGGGGTCTGATTCTAGGGTCTGTATTATGGTAGGGTCTGATTCTGGGGTCTGTATTATGGTAGGGTCTGATTCTGGGGTCTGTATTATGGTGGCGTCTGATTCTGAGGTGTGTATTATGGTAAGGTCTGATTCTGGGGTCTGTATTATGGTGGGTGGTGATTCTGGGGTCTGTATTATGGTGGGATCTGATTCTGGGATCTGTATTATGGTGGGGTCTGATTCTGGGGTCTGTATTATGGTGGGGTCTGATTCTGGGGTCTGTGTTATGGTGGGGTCTGATTCTGAGGTCTGTATTATGGTAAGGTCTAATTCTGGGGTCTGAATTATGGTGGGTGGTGATTCTTGGATCTGCATTATGGTGGGGTCTGATTCTGGGGTCTGTATTATGGTGGGGGTCTGATTCTGGGGTCTGTATTATGTAGGGCAATGATACTGGGGTTTGATTCTGGGGTTTGTTTTATGGTGGGGTCTGATTCTGGGGTCTGAATTAAAATGCTTATCCAGGGTAAACAAATACTTTTTGCTGTTGTGGGAAAATCCCCTCTCTTTGTATTGTCCTCACTGTAAGTTCCTTACAGCAGGGCCAATATATTGGAAACATTCAGAAAAAAAAAAAGCACTTACCCTGTGACAAGCCACATCCCCACAAACCCAACCCACAGTTAGCCATACCCTTAATAAAGCTGCACCCATATTTCCGGCACACCAAGTGCCTTCAAAACTTTTTTTGGCACAGCACCACCAAAAGGTTGCCTATCCCTGATATAGTGGCTGAATGACACAGCATGGAGGTGTTGGCAGCTTGAGGAGACCATATAGTGACTAAATGACACAGTGTGGAGGTGTTGGTTACATGAGGAGGCCATATAGTTGCTGGATGACACAACCTTGAGCTGGCTGCTGCATAAGTAGACACTAGGGCTTCACAATCCCTAAGATTAAAATATGAATTTTAAAATTTAAATTGATTATTTATGGTAGCTTGTGCTACCGTAAACATTTTTAGGCCCAGGCCCAGCAGCATAAGTAAACCATATAGTGTCTGAATGGCACAGCCTGGAGGTAGCTGAAGCATGAGGAGAGGCCATTGAAATTTAAGATTTTGAAATTTTGGCTAACACTCCAAAGTTTTAATGTCCCGGGCTTCGACGTTTGGGTATAAAGGACCAAATCTAACAAGGAGACATGTCACATGGCGGCACAATGACAGAGCTTGAGGTGGCATCAGTATGAGGAGACAATATAGTGGCTGAATGACTGCCTGGAGTTTGTGACAGCATGGGGAGACCATATAGTGGCTGAATGGCACAGCCTGGAGGTGGCTGAAGCATGAGGAGACCATATAGTGGCTGAATGGCACAGCCTGGAGTTTGTGGCAGCATGGAGAGACCATATAGTGGCTGAATTACACAGCCTGGAGTTGGCTGAAGCATTAGGATACCATATAGAGGCTGAATGAGACAGCCTGGAGGTGGTAGCAGCAACATCAGGAGTCCTGAAAGTGGGGACTAGCACCTTAAAGGAAATTTTTTTTTTTTTTTAAATCAACTGGTGCCAGAAAGTTAAACAGATCTATTAAAAAATATTAATCCTTCCAGTACTTATTAGCTGCTGAATACTACAGAGAAAATTCTTATCTTTTTTGGAACACATTGCTCACTGCTGACATCACGAGCACAGTGCTCTCTGCTGACATCTATGTCCATTTTAGGAACTGTCCAGAGCAGCATATGTTTGATATGGGGATTTTCTCCTACTTTGGACAGTTCTTAAAATGGACAGAGATATAAGCAGGGAGCACTGTGGTCATGATGTCAGCAGAGAGCTCTGTGTTCCAAAAAGAAAATAATTTCCTCTGTAGTATTCAGCAGCTAATAAGCACTGTAAGGATTAAGATTTTTTAATAGAAGTAATTTACAAATCTGTAACTTTCTGGCACCAGTTGATTTAAAAAAAAAAGTTTTCTTACCGGAGTACCCCTTTAATTATGTTTTGCAGTATCCATGACAGCACAATGAGAGAGCCTGGAGGTGGTAGCATCAGCAAGAGGAGACCATAGAGCAGCACAATTAGAGAGCCTGGAGATGGCAGCATTAGCATGAAGAGACCATAGAGCAGCATAATTAGAGAGCCTGGAGGTGGCAGCATCAGCAGGAGGAGACCATATGGCGGCACAATGACAGTGCCTTGAGGCGGTAGCATCAGCATGAAGAGACCATAGAGCAGCACAATGAGATAGCCTGGAGGTGGCAGCATCAGCATGAGGAAACCATAGAGCAGCACAATTAGAGAGCCTGGAGGTGGCAGCATCAGCAGGAGGAGACCATATGGCGGCACAATGACAGTGCCTTGAGGCGGCAGCATCAGCATGAGGAGACCATAGAGCAGCACAATGAGATAGCCTGGAGGTGGCAGCATCAGCATGAGGAAACCATAGAGCAGCACAATTAGAGAGCTTGGAGGTGGCAGCATCAGCAGGAGGAGACCATATGGTGGCACAATGACAGAGCGTGGAGGTGGTAGCAGTAGCATGAGGAGACCATAGAGCAGCATAATGACAGAGCCTGGAGGTGGTAGCATCAGCATGAGGAGACCATAGAGCAGAACAATGACAAAGCCTTGAGGTGGCAGCATCAGCCTGAGGAGACCATATGGCGACACAATGACAGAGCCTGGAGGTGGTAGCATTAGCATGAAGAGACCATAGAGCAGCACAATGACAGAGCCTTGAGGTGGCAGCAGCAACATGAGGGCCATGCCAACTGAGGGTTGAGTCTAAGGAACCACCGACTGTTGACTGGGAGTGTCTGATCTCACTTGGGATGAAGTGGACGACCGAGTGAACCGATCAATGACGGCTGCTGAGTTGCTAGTCGAGACAAGACTGCTAGCTGACACTGGGAGCTAAGACCTCTCGCTGCAACTCCGGCTGCCACACGCCCCTACTCTACTGCGACCTCTGCCTGCGCCTGATGAATTTAGGCCTCTGACACTCCACTGTGCATGTCCTGGCACTACTCTGCCTGACATACTTATTGCATATATGAGGGGAGTACAATACCCTTAAAACAGTATTTGTCTAGAACAGCAGCAAGTGTGTACTATTGGCTGTCCTTTCACAGTATATAGGCCCTTGACAGATTAACAGGTACAAAATAGTACACCACTTAGGCTGCTTTCACACTATGAAATAGTTCCGTTTAGGAATTTCCGTCACCAGTTCCGTCACTATATTGGCGAAACCTGGCCGTTACAAAGCCCCTGACAGCCATGACTAAATTGCATTACAGCCTATGGGGTTTTGTAACTGCCCGTTTGCACCCGTATATGCCCGTAATTCATTACGGACGTTATACTGCACTCCGTATACTGTACAGAGCCCCGACAGCCTGCGGGAAAGGGGCGTGTCAACCTCCTGCCTTCAGCAATCTCCGGCTCTGCCATAGAGATGTATTGAGGGGGCGTGTCGGCCGCGCTTCGTGCGGGGGTCGACACCCGCTATCTGGCCAGAGAGCCTGGCCCCCGTGCAGAGAGATCGCAGGGGGCCCGAGCGGTCGGACCCCCCCTGATCTCAAACTTATCCCCTATCCTCAGAATAGGGGATAAGTTTTTCACCACTGGACTACCCCTTTAATTTGCTCATCTCTACTCTGGATCTTTTTCTGGATTTTCCTGCCCTACAATTCTTTTGAATGTTAAAAGAGAATTGGGAGAAGCCTCAGATGGCTATGCTTCTAAACCTAAAAGTTAGTTTATTTATCCAAATGTGATTTATTTCCTTTACCTATGCCACAGTGTGTGGCCTTGGCCATAAAGTATTTTTAGATGGCTTCATAAGACTACAAGGTTTTTTCTAAGCCATATTTTTTTTATTTAAATGTGTATCTTGTGTTTTAATTGTCAACACATTTTTAGTTTTTCCTTTTTGTTTTACTCTGAACTTTGGATGTTATTTCCTGATTTTCAAGGACTTGGCAACTTGTTTTACTATACTAATCCTTGTTTTTGTGTTGGTGAATAAAATAATGTCACACAATTAGTGTTGTTGTCTGTTAGTAGCCTTGCCTTTTTGGTGCCCAAGCACACACAAACACACACTTTTTTTTTAAATATAAAAAACACACGTTTAGGCTGGCTTTATATATGTCTGCCATCTGGCTTAGGTGAACTCAGTCTAGATCTGGCCCAGCTGATGTCGTAAATGATTTCAAGTTTTCCTCAGTTAGGCTGGATTCACATATATCCGGTGTCCAGCATAGGTGAAATCATCCTTAATCTCCACACAACTGATTCCATCACTGATGACAACTTCTCATCAGTTGGATTGGCATCCAGTGTACATTTTTTTATGGTCAACAGACAGGGAAACACAGCAAGCTGCATCCCCCTGTCAGGTGCCCTCCACATGTTCAACCATTTTGCGTTACATTTGGGATGCTGGATGATTGTGAACTTACCTATTCAAATGAATCACAATCTTGCCTCAGTTTCCTTCAAATGCACGCTGGAGGTAAACTGTGCCAGACACCGGATCTAAGTAATCACAGCCATACTCATCCTGTACACATGTTTTTGTTTTTTCCACCCTATATACCTGGCTTTAGATTTCACAACTCAAGGATAATACACACGTGATTTTGGATGTATAAAATTTTTTTTTATAATTTATTGTTATCCAAAAGAAGAGGGAGCATGAAGCCTCACTAAGGCATAACATTAACAAAGGTAACCAAACAGAAGTGTTTGAAAATTACCGTATTTATCGGGGTATACCACGCACCGGCCTATAACACGCACCCTCATTTTACCAAGGATATTTGGGTAAAAAAAGTTTTTTACCCAAATATCCATGGTAAAATGAGGGTGCGTGTGTGCGCGTGTATACCCCGATACACCCCCAGGAAAGGCAGGGGGAGAGAGGCCGTCGCTGCCCGCTTCACTCCCCCTGCCTTTCCTGGGGTCTAGAGCCCTGCTGCCGGCCCTTCTCTCCCCCTGGATATCGGCGCCGCTGCCCGTTCTGTCCCCCTGACTATCGGTGCCGCTGCCCCGTTGCCTCCCCCCATCCCCGGTGGCATAATTACCTGTTGCCGGGGTCGTGTCCGCGCTGCTGCAGGCCTCCGGCGTGCGTCCCCTGCGTCGTTGCTATGCACGGCGTGGAGCACTGACGTCATGCGCCGTGCAGCGCATAGCAACGACGCAGGGGACGCACGCCGGAGGCCTGCAGCAGCGCGGACCCGACCCCGGCAACAGGTAATTATGCCACCGGGGATGGGGGGAGGCAAAGGGGCAGCGGCGCCGGCAATGGGTGCCGCTGCCCCTTCTCTCCCCCTGGCTGTCGGCGCCGCTTCTCTCCCCCTGGCTATCGGCGAGAGAAGAGGGAGAGAAGGGCCGGCAGCAGGGCTCTAGACCCCAGGAAAGGCAGGGGGAGAGAAGCGGGCAGCGACGGCCTCTCTCCCCCTGCCTTTCCTGGGGGTGTATCGGCGTATAACACGCACATAGACTTTAGGCTAAAAATTTTAGCCTAAAAAGTGCGTGTTATACGCCGATAAATACGGTACATAATGCATTTTAATATGACAAGGTTAAAAAAAGCACATATTGCATATGAAGTATTTCAAAAACTACTGTTTAAACAACTTAAACACTGTCCCTCTGTAAGTTGCTTCTTTAGAGTAAAAAAAAAAGTGAAGTCACCTCCTCACGTTGCGTAATGCCAGCGCTGCTTGGTTCTTGTCCATAATGTCCTTGCCAAGGAATATGTTCCCGGAGCTTCTCGGTTACTTCAATAGGAATTGAATGTGATGTTGCAATATTGTGCAGGACACAACAAGCCAAGATGATTTATCCAACGAATTCTGGGGAATAAAGAAGTGCCCCACCAGTTATATCCAACCAGCGGAACCTGGTTTTTAGGATACCATACAGCCTTTCAACTAGGGAGTCATAAGCCTCGAGGAAAGTTTATAGCCATTATCACCTATGTATAGGATGGAAAAAAAAATTTGTTATGATTCTGAACTCACAATTCTCATTAATTTGACTGAGTCAACCGGAGTCACTTTTTGACTATGGTCTTTACATCCCCCAGCAGGATCCTGTCCCCATATAGTTAAAATGTGTTATGAACGCACTCTTAGATTTTCCTGTTCCCTGCATTTGTAAAAAAATTTGAATGTTGTATCTCTTGCTAGTGTTGCCTTGGTGTAATGTCTTAAATTTTGAAATAGTAATTTATTTTTGTTGAAAACGCAATCCAATGCCAAGGTTATGTCATAAGTGTCCTTATGCTGTGTCCAAACAGTTTGTCATGGCTGCCACAAAAGCTATACTCAGATAGGATTCCAGGTTTCGAGCACTATAAAGTTATTGGTGGAGATTTTTCCAAACATGTCTGACGAAAAAGTTGCCCATAGCAACAAATCAAATTGCTTCTTTCATTTTGCAGAGGCATACTTCAAAATCAAATAATCAATCTACTTGTTTGCTATGGTAAACTGGGCTACATTTCCTCTGGACAGGTTTTCAGAAATCTCCCCCATTTGCCACATCACAATTAATTTCTTCTAAAATACTAGAAGCGGAGATACACCAGATGTACTTTTATACCTTTGAGATAAAATTTTTAATATACCTGTCTATTCTATATACCATAAACCATATTAATATTTTGCAAACACACTTAACAAGCAAGAAGCCATAACCAAAAGTGCCACTTTCCAAAAGTGTCCCCAATTCACATTGGTCAAGGATATCTGAATCACCATTTGATCCTCGAAATTTTGCCACCATGCCTGTAATTTCCATTTCAGGTCCACACGTAATTTGGACATTCATGGAATGCTAGGATTTTCTTTTCCTGAATGAACTCTCTATTGCACTTGATGGGATGATAGCCACGTGGGTGCCATCAATGAGGCCAATTATATTAGTGAAGCCTGTTTTTGCTAAAAATTTTGCTTTCATTTGTTGAAGTTCATTTTCATTTTGTGGAAATCTAATATAAGTGGGTGCAATGTCCACCAGAGCACCGACAACCTGCCTTAGGACTCGTGAAAAGGTTGGCCGGCTGAATCCAAGTTTGGAAGCAACACAGTATTGGAATGAGCCACTTCCTAAATAATGTAAAATAGCAAGCAATTTACACATCCCTGGAATAGCATTGCCACATGTTGTTGTATTATCAATATTATGTTGTATTTTGCCATATACTTATTCAATTGCTTGTTTATTTAGTCTAACATTTTTTACCACTTCAGCATCCGTGAAGCTACAAAAATTTAGTCGCTAATGAAAAACTCGTGGCTTGAGTGTCTGAGATGGTGTTGTGTTGTTTTGTCCTTTTTCATGTGTTGTTCTGTTGGCCATAAAGAGTGTTAGGGGTATTGTCACATCCATTTCTTTGGCTGACTCTAAGTGATAATATTTTCTTTTTGTTATAATTTTTTTTCACAAAAGTTGAATGACAACATTAAATGTCGCAGAAATGTCGCATGACCACCTTAAAAAGTCCCAAACATAACCAAATCACAAACAAGATTAATGAAAAAACTATCGCAAACAAGAACACTACAGAGCGACTACAAAGAAGACCTGAGACTACTCCAACACACACTTGCAAGCAGAAACAGCAGACAAAGAAAAAAGGTAAATTGGCAATAAGTTAAAGAATTAAACTATTAAGTCTAACAAACAAGGACAAAAGATCAAAGATGAGCATTATGGAAAGAGTAGAAACAGCAAAACTGCAATAAGTGTTCAAAATAAAATAAAACTAAAAAGACAGATGGCAAAATAGGACTAAAACAACTTTAAAAAGAAACACAGATAGGGGCAGATTGGAGAAAACATGTCCAGAGGATAAATTGCTGAGTAACCCATAGCAACCAATCAGATTACTTCTTTCATTTTTGAAAAGGCCTCTGTAAAATGAAAGAAGCAATCTAGTTGCTATGGGCAACTCAGCAATTGACAGGTTGTTAGAAATCTCCTGCATTAAGGTTAACACAATAACAAGGAGAAAGTAAAAAAAAAAAAAAAGACGAGACAAGCTGCTAAGGACAAAAAAGGATTTAAAAACACAATCTAAAACATATAAACAATTGTGCATGTGTTACAGCATATATATTTTCAATAACAACACCCTACATGCCTTGTAATGTTAACACATTCAAAAATATATACCTGTTACCTGGACAACACACAAAACAGACAAGACTGTGAATGTTAGCCCCTAGTATAGAATATGATAATGGCAGCAGCTGTGGGCACAGAGAAATAGGCATTTAGTAAATGAGCAGGGCAATTACATTTAACCCCTTAACCCCTTAAGGACTCAGCCCATTTTGGCCTTAAGGACTCAGACAATTAAATTTTTACGTTTTCATTTTTTCCTCCTCGCCTTCTAAAAATCATAACTCTTTTATATTTTCATCCACAGACTAGTATGAGGGCTTGTTTTTTGCGCAACCAGTTTTCCTTTGTAATGACATCCCTCATTATATCATAAAATGTATGGCGCAACCAAAAAACACTATTTTTGTGGGGAAATTAAAACGAAAAACGCAATTTTGCTAATTTTGGAAGGTTTCGTTTTCACGCCGTACAATTTATGGTAAAAATGACATGTGTTCTTTATTCTGAGGGTCAATACGATTAAAATGATACCCATTATTACATACTTTTCTATTATTGTTGCGCTTAAAAAAAATCACAAACTTTTTAACCAAATTAGTGCTGTTACGCCGAGCGCTCCGGGTCCCCGCTCCTCCCCGGAGCGCTCGCTACACTCTCCTCACTGCAGCGCTCCGGTCAGATCCACTGACCCGGGGCGCTGCGATACCGCCTCCAGCCGGGATGCGATTCGCGATGCGGGTAGCGCCCGCTCGCGATGCGCACCCCGGCTCCCGTACCTGACTCGCTCTCCGTCGGTCCTGTCCCGGCGCGCGCGGCCCCGCTCCCTAGGGCGCGCGCGCGCCGGGTCTTTGCGATTTAAAGGGCCACTGCGCCGCTGATTGGCGCAGTGGTTCCAATTAGTGTGTTCACCTGTGCACTTCCCTATATTACCTCACTTCCCCTGCACTTCCTTGCCGGATCTTGTTGCCATCGTGCCAGTGAAAGCGTTTCCTTGTGTGTTCCTAGCCTGTGTTCCAGACCTCCTGCCGTTGCCCCTGACTACGATCCTTGCTGCCTGCCCCGACCTTCTGCTACGTCCGACCTTGCTTCTGTCTACTCCCTTGTACCGCGCCTATCTTCAGCAGTCAGAGAGGTTGAGCCGTTGCTAGTGGATACGACCTGGTCACTACCGCCGCAGCAAGACCATCCCGCTTTGCGGCGGGCTCTGGTGAAAACCAGTAGTGACTTAGAACCGATCCACTAGCACGGTCCACGCCAATCCCTCTCTGGCACAGAGGATCCACTACCTGCCAGCCGGCATCGTGACAAGTGCGTTTATAATCCCTTTATTTTGATGACCTCTAACTTTTTTATTTTTCTGTATAAGCGGCGGTATGGGGGCCTATTTTTTGCACCATGATCTGTACTTTTTTTTGATACCACATTTGCATATAAAAAACTTTTAATACATTTTTTATAATTTTTTTTTAATAAAATGTATTAAAAAAGTAGGAATTTTGGACTTTTTTTTTTTCGTTCACGCCGTTCACCGTACGGGATCATTAACATTTTATTTTAATATTTCGGACATTTACGCATGCGGCAATACCTTTTTTTTACGCTTTTTGGGGGTAAAATAGGAAAAAACTGACGTTTTACTTTTTTATTGGGGGAGGGGATTTTCACTTTTTTTTTACTTTTACTTTTACATTTTTTGACATTTTTTTTTACACTTGAATAGTCCCCATAGGGGACTATTCATAGCAATACCATGATTGCTAATACTGATCTGTTCTATGTATAGGACATAGAACAGATCAGTGTTTTCGGTCATCTTCTGCTCTGGTCTGCTCGATCACAGACCAGAGCAGGAGACGCCGGGAGCCGGACGGAGGAAGGAGAGGGGACCTCCGTGCGGCGTTATGAATGATCGGATCCCCGCAGCAGCGCTGCGGGCAATCCGATCATTCATTCAAATCGCGCACTGCCGCAGATGCCGGGATCTGTATTGATCCCGGCACCTGAGGGGTTAATGGCGGACGCCCGCGAGATCGCGGGCGTCGGCCATTGCCGGCGGGTCCCCGGCTGCGATCAGCAGCCGGGATCAGCCGCGCATGACACGGGCATCGCTCCGATGCCCGCGGTTATGCACAGGACGTAAATGTACGTCCTTGTGCGTTAAGTACCACCTCACCAGGACGTACATTTACGTCCTGCGTCCTTAAGGGGTTAAGGACCCAGCCAATTTTCAGTGTAGGACCCGGCCATTTTTTGCACATCTGACCACTGTCACTTTAAGCATTCATAACTCTGGGATACTTTTACCTTTCATTCTGATTCCGAGATAGTTTTTTTGTGACATATTCCATGGTAGTGGTAACATTTTGTTGATACTTGCATTGTTTCTTTGTGAAAAATTCTAAAATTTGATGAAAAAATTGAAAGCTTAGCATTTTTCTTTTACTTTGAGGGTGCGTTCACACGGAGTAATTCAAGAGGAATTTACTTGAGTAATTCCTCTTGAATTCTCCGCTCCAAATTAATGTACATCTCCTCTGCCCATTGACTTTAATGTTATTTCTGCAGGCCTGTTCACACTGCGGAAATTCTGCTAGCAGAATTCCGATGCTAAATTCCGTTCCGCTTGAAGAAAGAACATGTTCATTCTTCAAGCAGAATCCACTAGCAGAAATCAATTGAAGTCAATGGTAAAAAAAAATTCCGCCTAATATCGTTTTCGTGCACAATTCATGGGCAATTTGTGCGCAATTTGCGCGGAAATGGCTGAAAAACCCTTCACTTCTTTGTCCCCCATGTCAGCACGCAATTCCACGCAAATTGCATGCGAATTTCCCGCAAATCTCGCGCGAATTATTATTATTTTTTTCATCTGTAAATTTTTCAGCGTGAATTACTCTTCATTTACTCCGTGTGAACGCACCCTGAAACTCTCTGCTTATAAGGAAAATTAATATTCCAAATAAATTAGATATTGATTCACATATACAATATGTCTACTTTATGTTTGCATCATAAAGTTGACATGTTTTTACTTTTGGAAGACATCAGAGGGCTTCAAAGCATAGCAGCAATTTTCCAATTTTCCACAAAATTTTCAAAATCAAAATTTTTCAGGGACCAGTTCAGTTTTGAAGTGGATTTCAAGAGCTTTCATATTAGAAATACGCCATAAATGACCCCATTATAAAAACTTCACCCCTCAAAGTATTCAAAATGACATTCAAACGGTTTGTTAACCCTTTAGATGTTTCACAGGAATAGCAGCAAATTGAAGGAGAAAATTCAAAATCTTCATTTTTTACACTGGCATGTTCTTTTAGACCCAAGTTTTGAATTTTTAAAAGGGGTAAAAGGAGAGAAATCTTCCTAAAATGTATAACCCAATTTCTCTTGAGTAAGGAAATTCCTCATATGTGTATGTCAAGTGTTCGGCGGATGCACTAGAGGGCTCAGAAGGGAAGGAGTGACAGTGGGATTTTGGAGAGTGAGTTTTTCTGAAATGTTTTTTTGGGGGCATGTCACATTTAAGAAGCCCCTATGGTGCTAGAACAGCAAAAAAATAAAATAATGGCATACTATTTTGGAAACTACACCCCTCAAGGAACGTTACAAGGGGTGAAGTGAGCCTTAATACCCCACAGGTGTTTGATGACTTTTCGTTAAATTTGTGTAAATGATTATTTTTTTTTACAAAAATGCTTGTTTTCCCCTAAATTATAAATTTTTACAAGGGGTAATAGGAGAAAATGAACCCCAAAATTTGCAACCCCATCTCTTCTCAGTATGGAAATACCCCATGTGTGGACGTCAAGTGCTCTACAATGCTGAGAAGAGAAGGAGTCACATTTGGCTTTTGGAAAGCAAATTTTGCTGAAATGGTTTTTGGGGGGCATGTCACATTTAGGAAGCCCCTATGCTGCCAGAACATAAAAAAAACCACATGGCATTCTATTTTGGAGACTACACCCCTCAAAAAACGTAACAAGGGGTACAGTGAGCCTTAACACCTCACAGGTGTTTGACTACTTTTTGATAAAGTGGGATGTGTAAATGAAAAAAAAAATTTCACTAAAATGCTGGTTTTTCCCCAAATTTTACATTTTTAGAAGGGGTAATAGGAGAAAATACCGCCCAAAATTTGTAACCCCATTTCTTCTGAGTATGGAAATATCCCATGTGTGGACATCAAATGCTCTGCTGGCGGACTACAATGCTCAGAAGAGGAGGAGCGCCATTGAGCTTTTGGAGAGTGATTTTGTTAGGAATGGAAGTCAGGGGCCATGTGCATTTACAAAGCTCCCCATGGTGCCAGAACAGTGGACCCCCCACATGTGACCCAATTTTATAACTACACCCCTCACAGAATTTAATAAGGGATGCAGTGAGCATTTACACAACACTGGTGTTTGACAGATCTTTGGAACAGTGGGCTGAGCAAATGAAAAATGAATTAAATTTTGACTTAACTGAAAATTTCAATTCCTGGAGTCCGTAGGCAGCACAGTATGGGTTAAAGTCTGTCCCCCTGAACTTGCCAGAAGAGATAATTAGCATAATAAAAACATTTTGCTGCTTTAGAGCCTTTAGATGTCCCTCCAAATTGGATAAATAAATGCTCTGAACATCTGAAGGATGCAGTCCTTGAGATATATTGTAGAACAGATCTTCTTACATCAATTTTTTATACCTCCGTGTCTTCCGCCAGAGCTGGAAGAATAATTTCTTGCTGTAAATTAACTGTAGACTGAAGTTTAGGTACGAAGCCTGGTAAAGTTCGAAGAATTAATGCATCCCCCATATCACGTAAATATGGCTCCAGGCAGGACAATACTTGGATCTCACTGACCCGTCTAGCTGACGCAATAGCGACTAAAAAACATGTTTTCCATGTGAGAAACTTTAAGTTTACAGAATCTAAGGGTTCAAAAGGATCCTCAGCTAGGCTTCTAAGCACAACCGACAGGTCCCAAGAAGGAATAGGGGTACTGACCTTAGGGTACATATTATTGACCCCTTTAAAAAACCTTCTTATTAATGGGTCCTTAGAAAATATGCCAGAAAGAAAAAAAATGATGGCTGCAAACTAGACTTTTAAAGTAGATAACTTCAATCCTTTGTCCAAACCTTGTTGAAGAAAATTCAGAATAACAGATACAGGAACTTCTGGATTTGGGTAATGAGACTTGAATAGTTTCCATATTCTAGCATAGCACCTTCTGGTGCCGGGTTGAGGCTGGGTCCACACTACGTTTTGTCCCATACGGGAGCGCATACGGCAGGAGGGAGCTAAAAGCTCGCGCTCCCGTATGTGACCGTATGCGTTCCCGTATGCCATTCACTTCAATGAGCCGACCGGAGTGAAACGTTCGGTCCGGTCGGCTCATTTTTGCGCCGTATGCGCTTTTACAACCGGACCTAAAACCGTGGTTGACCACAGTTTTAGGTCCGGTTTAAAAGCACATACGGCGCAAAAATGAGCCGACCGGACCGAACGTTTCACTCCGGTCGGCTCATTGAAGTGAATGACATACGGGAGCGCATACGGTCACATACGGGAGCGCGAGCTTTTAGCTCCCTCCTGCCGTATGCGCTCCCGTATGGGACAAAACGTAGTGTGGACCCAGCCTTACTTGAATTTCCTAATGTGATGACTTCATCTGTAAGACCCTCTGCTTTCAGGATAGAGAGGTCACCTTCCATGCCGAAAGATTGAGCATCTCTAGATTCTGATGCAACATACCCTTCTGACTTAGAAGGTTCTTTCTTTTTGGAAGCTGCCAAAACTGGTTCTGAGATAGACTCGTGACCAGAGAGAACCACGCTCTCCTTGGCCAAAATGGAAGAATTAAGATTGCCTGAGGAGATTCTCTTTTGACTTTCCACAACGTCCTCTGGATCAGAGCTGGAGGAGGAAATGCATATATAAACTTGTTTTTCCATGATATCGAGAGACCGTCCAATTGGTAAGGATGATCTGAGCTGGAAAGGGAGCAAAACACTTTGAGCTTGGTGTTCTGTTTCGTCGCAAAGACATTTATCTCCGGGCACCCGAACTTCCGTATCACTTGCTCGAAGATCTTTTGATTCAGTTCCCATTCCCCTGGGAGTAGTGCTTCTCGGCTGAGAAGGTCTGCTCTTACATTGAGAGATCCTTTCAGGTAGACTGCTGTAAGGTCTCTGACTTTGCCTTCTGCCCAAAGAAATTTTTTTGCACAAAGCTGAATCAGTGAAGGACACCTGGTCCCCCCTTGCTTGTTCACGTAGAACACTGCAGGTAGATTGTCCGACCTTATGAGGACTTCTTTGTTTGTCAAGCAAGGGGAGAAGTGAAGTAGTGCTAGGTACGCCGCTTTTAACTCCTTCATATTTGAAGACAGCCTCTGATCCAAGTCTGACCATCGACCTTGAATCCACCGGTGACCAAGATAGGCTACCCAACCATGAGCAGACGCATCCGTAGTTAATGTTACTTGTGGGGCTGGAAGCAAAGATTTTCCCCTTGCAAACCTGGTCGGGTCCAACCACCACCGTAAGTCTTGGCAAAGCTCTGTTGAAATCCAAATCGATTCCTCTAGTGACGTTTGTGACCGGTCCCATGCAGACAGAATCTTCGACTGTAGACCTCGAATATGTGCCTTCGCCCATTGAACTGCATCTATGGAGGATGTGAGACTGCCTAAAATCTTCATGGCTTGTCGAAGTGTCACCTTCCTGTTCTTCAACAGAACTTTCAATTGGCCCCTTATTTTTAATTCCCTTTCCCGGGAAATGGAAATTTTCATGAGTACTGAATCTATCACGAAACCTAGAAATATAATTCTTTGAGTGGGAGCAAGGTGGGACTTTTTCTCGTTTAGGATGAAACCGTGGATCTTCAAGAACTCTATTGTCCTGGTGACATGACACTTCAGCTCCTGCTCTGTCACCGCCTTCAGCCACCAGTCGTCCAGGTATGGTATTATAATGATTCCCTGTAGACGTAGTGCCGCTGAGAGAACCACCACCATCTTCGTGAAGACTCTTGGGGCGGAGCTGAGACCGAATGGTAGACATGTAAATTGGAAGTGCCAAATTTCTTCTCCCATTTGCAACGCAAATCTCAGATATTTCCTGAAGAGGTGATGAATCGGTATGTGCAGGTAGGCGTCCGACAGATCCAATGTTGACATGAAGTCCCCCTGATCCAAGATGGGCATTACGGATCTTATGTTTTCCATCTTGAAATGCTTCTTCATTAGAAACCTGTTCAGATAAGTCAAGTCGATCACTAAGCGCCATCCGCCGCTTGACTTGGGTACCGAAAAAATTCTGGAATAGACTCCTGCAAAGTGCTCTTGAGAAGGTACCCACTCTATGGCTTTTTTTGCAAAAAACTGAAGAACCAGAGGGAGAACATGTGGGTCTTGACTGTTGTTGAGGAAGAATTTTACAGGCAGGGTTTTTAGGAGCTCTAGTTTGTAGCCGGATCTTATAACTGAAAGGACCCATCTGTCCTTTGTTGTTACTGCCCACGCCGGAAAATAATGTCTTAATTTTCCTCCAACTTTCAGGGATGTTAACGTGGTGTCATAATTCTTTCTTTTTAGGTGGCGCCTTGTACTTAGTGGCTTGTTGATAAGTTGGATTCCTTTTTTGCCTGGAGAATCTTGACTTATTGTAACCACCAGCCTGGTAGTTTCTCCTGAAACTCTTTGGAGATCTTCTCCAATTCTGCCGACCCTTCACCGGTTCCTTTTTCTGAGTCCCTGGAAAGGCATCGTTGTCATCATTCATGTCTTTCAATATACCTTTAAGGTTGGGACCAAAGAGAGATTCAGGAGAAAATGGCAAAGAGCATAGATGACATTTAGCTGCAACGTCCCCCTTGGACCACTGTTTTATCCATAAGAATCTCCTTATGGAATTACATTCAGCCATATTTAATGATGCAAGCCGTAGGGTGTCCAATGGCGCATCGCACAAAAATTCTGTGGCAGTTTTCATAATCGGTACTTTCTGGAGAATATCATCTCTGGAAACTCCCTCTTGCAGATCTTTGGTAAGTTGACTTAACCAGACCCTAAGTGCCCTCGCCACTGGTAGAGATGCCATCGCTATCTTGGATACCGCTGCAGACGTGGAATATGCTTTTTTTGCAAGGGCGTCTGCCTTTTTATCCATGGGATTGGATAACAATGAAGATTCTTCAGAGGGAAAATATAATTTTTTAACTAGTTTTGCCATAGGCAAATCCAATTTCGGCGGGTAGAACCATGAGGAAGTAGCTTCTGAAGATAATCTGTAAACCGATTTAAAACGGGAACCCACGTCTACGCGTTTCTCGGGTTTTTCCCAGTTTGATTTGAACCATTTAGACACAGCTGGGTGAGAAGGTAACACCCTGTCATTGGAAACTGGGAAGTAGTATAACCGTTCACACGGAGGTTTACCTTCCACAGAGCGGCCAGACTCTAGGACATGTTTGACTGATTTAATTAAATCGTGCATATTGTCCTTGTGAAAAATATAAAAATCCTCTGGTGATTCCTGAGAATCCACAGAAGAGGATGCTGCATTCTCTGAATCAGAAGGGGAGACTGCCCTGCGCTGAATCCTCCGTTTTTTTGAAGGTGGCGCGTCATCAGGGATTAAAGAAGATATACGATTTTTAATCCAAGGAAAAAAGGCACTTGCCTCATTGCCAAATCTTTGATCCTCCTCCTCCTCCGGCTGAGACTGCAGGGAACAATGAGAGCATAAATCTCCTTTGATTTCCTCCGCCAACGGCTGTGAACATGAGCCACATACTCTGTGCCTGGACTTTCTAGACCGTTTGCCTCGAGGAGTTGCGTCTGACACTAGATAATGAACATAGATACCATAAGTCATTAACATAGGTACAGGTCAATAATTATTGTAAAAGAACAAGATTTGGAATCAGCCAAAAAAATGAACTACCATAGAGTACTTCACAGATACCCTATGTACTTTAAAAATAGAGACTGAGTGCTTCACAGTAACTCTCTCTTTTATATCAAAATAGACACTTCACAGTGTCTGCATAGAGCTGACTGATTACTTACTTTTAGCTCTCAGGTAGTCCTGCTGCCCTGGTCCGTGCCTCAGCACCGAAATGCACCGGAGACAATCTAGATATAGACGCTGTTGTTGCCGGGCAATCCTAGCACCGCCCCCCTGCGTGACGCACTTCCGGAACGCCATGCGCACGAGGGAGCTGTGTTTACCCGATACTTCCGGGAGTCCCAAGATGGCCGCGCGCATGCTGACCTGCGCGCACGAGGACTGCTTCACTTACCTGATAGTTACGGCAGCCTCCAGATGACCGCGCGTCTCCATCATCGCCCGCTCGAAACGGAAGTAAGACCGGGCAAAATAATCCTTAATACACACGGGACTTCACAGCGCCGATAGTGTACAGCAGACCCCAAGATACTTCACAGTACTCCACAGAGGGGTCGCTGATAAGGGGAACTTCACAGTCTCCCCTCAGATGCTGGAATCATTGAATATACTAAAATCCTTCTGGAAGCAGAAGAAAAAAACTCTGCTGTCTGTTGTCTGTGGGGGTTACTTATACACTGGGAGGTCCTGGTTAATTGCACTAATTAATTATGCAAATGTTTTTATTATGCTAATTATCTCTTCTGGCAAGTTCAGGGGGACAGAATTTAACCCATGCTGTGCTGCCTACGGACGTCCAGGAATTACATTTTTCATTTTCACAGACCACTGTTCCAAAAATTTGTCAGACACCTGTGGGGCGTAAATGCTAACTGCACCCCTTATTACATTACATGAGGGGTGTAGTTTCCAAAATGGGGTCACATGTGGGGTCCATTGTTCTGGCACTATGGGGACTTTGTAAACACACGTGGCCTTCAATTCCGGACAAATTTTCTCTTCAAAAGCCCAATGGCGCTCCTTCTTTTCGGAGCATTGTAGTTTGCCTGCAGAGCACTTTGCATTCACATATGGGGTATTTTCTTACTCAGAAGAAATGGGGTTATAAATTTTGGGAGGCTTTTTTTCTATTTGCTCTTGTGAAAATTAAAAATTTAGGGTAACACCAGCATTTTAGTGAATTTTTTTTTCATTTTTCCATCCAACTTTGAAGAATTTTCATTAAACACCTGTGGGGTGTTAAGGCTCACTATACCCCTTGTTATGTTCCGTGAGGGGTTTCGTTTCCAAAATGGGGTCACATGTGGGTATTTCTTTTTTGTGTTTATGTCAGAACCGCTGTAAAATCAGCCACCCCTGTGAAAATCACCAATGTAGGCCTCAAATGGACATAGTGCGCTCTCACCCCTGAGCCTTGTTGTGCACCCGCAGAGTATTTTATGCCCACATATGGGGTATTTCCGTACCCGGGAGAAATTGCATTACAAATTTTGGGGGTCTTTTTTTTTTTCCTTTTAACACTTGTGAAAATAAAAAGTAAGGGGCAACACCAGCATGTTAGTGTAAAATTTGTAATTTTTTTTACACTAACAGGCTGGTGTAGCCCCCAACTTTTCCTTTTCATAAGGGGTAAAAGGAGAAAAAGCCCCCCCCCCCCCCAAAACATTTTTTGTGCAATTTCTCCCGAGTACGAAAATACCCCATATGTGGCCCTAAACTGCGACAGCGCTCTGAAGTGAAAGATCCCATGCGCATTTGAGGACTAAATTAGGCGTTTGCATAGGGGTGGACATAGGGGTATTCTACGCCAGTGATTCCCAAACAGGGTGCCTCCAGCTGTTGCTAAACTCCCAACATGCCTGGACAGTCAGTGGCTGTCCGGAAATGCTGGGAGTTGTTATTTTGCAGCAGCTGGAGGCTCCGTTTTGGAAACACTCCCGTACAATACTTTTTTCATTTTTATTGGGGGGGGGGGTCAGTGTAAGGGGGTGTATATGTAGTGTTTTACTCTTTATTATGTGTTAGTGTAGTGTAGTGTTTTTAGGGTACATTCGCACTGGAAGGCTACGGTGAGTTTCGCACTAGGAGTTTGCACTGCAGCAAAAAATTAGCAGCAGCTCAAACTTCAAGCGGGAAACTTACTGTAAACTTGCCCGTGTGAATGTAACCTGTACATTCACATGGTGGGGGTGGGGGGGGGGAAACTTCCAGCTGTTTCAAAACTACAACTCCCAGCATGTACTGTTAGACCGTGCATGCTGGGAGTTGTACTTTTGCAACAGCTGGAGGCACACTGGTTGGAAAAGCTTCAGTTAGGTTCTGTTACCTAACTCAGTATTTTCCAACCAGTGTGCCTCCAGCTGTTTCAAAACTACAACGTACAGCAGTACTGATCGCCAAAGGGCATGCTGGGAGATGTAGTTAATCAACAGCTGGAGGTACACAACTACAACTCCCAGCATGCAGAGACAGCTGTTTGCTGTGTGGGCATGCTGAAAGTTGTGGTTTTGCAAGATCTAGAGGGCCACAGTTTAGAGATCACTGTGCAGTGGTCTCCTAACTGTAGCCCTCCAGCTGTTGCAAAACTACAAATCCCAGCATGCCAAAACAGCTGTCTGGGCATGCTGGGAGTTGTAGTTTTGCAACATCTGGAGGGATACAGTTTAGAGACCACTGTATAGTGTTCTCAAACTGTAGCCCTCGAGATGTTGCAAGGCAACTCACCAGCTTCAGTAGGATCCAGGGAGCCGCATCGCAGTCCTCTGCAGCCACCGATCCCCGCAACTTGCCAGTCCTTGTCGGTTTCCCCTTTCTGCCCCACCTATTGTGGGTGGGCAGAACAGGGAAATTGAACGTTAACCACCCCCCTCCCCCGATCTGCTATTGGTCATCGCGTATATACGACCAATAGCAGGGATAGGAGGGGTTGCACCCCTTCCACCTTACTCCTATCCCTTCAGGGGGATCGTGGGTGTCTTAGACTACCCTGATCCCCCTTATTTTTTTGGTCACCGGGTCACCATAGACCCGTATGATCTGGAATCGCCGCAAATCGCAAGTATGAATTCACCTGCGATCTGATGACCCCCCTGGGCATTTGCGTAGGGTGCCTGCTGATCAATATCAGCAGTCACCACAGTCCGATCCCGGCCCGGCATGTGGCGGAGACCGAAATTCCCACATTCTGGGTCCTTAAGTGCCAGGGTGTCAGGACGTACCCATACGCCCTGGGTCCTGAACAGGTTAAAGAAGAAAGTTTCACACAAATACAGACTAAACACAACAATTATTTTACTATTTTTGCAGTTTGATTTGCCAACAGCAAGAAAATTGAAATAAATAAATAAATAAAGAAGATAAAAAAAATGTCTGAGGAAGCAAGTGAAGCAGGTACTTGTGTGTAAGGTTTAAGACTGTTGAGGGTGACATTAAGCTTAAATACTTTTTAAATCTTAGAAAAAGGTTAAGATCGTTAAGAAAATGTTTATTTAAAAATGTTTTAGGACAAAAACACATCCAGCAAGGTGCAGTCTCTTAATGTAAAACATCAATGAAAAAAACACTTTGCCAAGGTAACAGTGTCTGTGAAGCTGGCAAGGACAGCGTGGATCATTTATTTGGGGGATGAAAATTATGTTGAACATAACTTCAACATTCCTAAGGAAAATACTTTCAAGAAACAGGTATCAGCTTAACTCCTTTAGGACCAGGCCAATTTTTTTGGCATTTTAGTTTTTTTATCCTCACCTTTTAAAAATCATGACTATCTTATATTTTAAGCCACAGACCCATATGAGGGCTGATTTTTTTTGTCCTGACCAATTTAAATTTTTAATGGCATCACTCTATTAAAAAATCTTTATTCTTCCAGTACTTATTAGCGGCTGTATACTACAGAGTAAATTATTTTCCTTTTGTATTTCTTTTCTGTCACGACAGAAACAGCGCTCTCTGCTGACGCCTCTGTCCATTTTATTAACTGTCCATAGCAGCATATGTTTGCTATGGGGATTTTCTCCTGCTAGAGACAATTCATGACATGGACAAAGGTTTATGCAGAGAGCATGTGGTCGTGACAGAAAAGAAAATCAAAACGAAAAGAATTTACTCTACAGTATACAGACGCTTATAAGTACTGGAAGGATTAAGATTTTTTTATAGTAGCAATTTACAAATCTGTTTAACTTTCTGGCATAATTTGATTTCCACATAAAAAAAATCCACCAGAGTACCCCATTAAGCAGGAGGTGACTTTTGTCCCTTCCACACATCAGCCACCCCACACATTAAACCACAGGTGTATAGTGACCCCCCGACCTACGATGGCCCCGACATACAATTATTTCAACATGCGATGGCCTCTGAGAGGCCATCGCATTTTGAAGGCAGCATCAGCATACAATGCTTTTGTATATCGGGGCCATCGCATAAACGGCTATCTGACAGCGCTGACTGCTTCAGCTGCCACTGGATAGCCATTTACGGTGCCCCGTGTGGTCCAGTGCCGATCACTTACCTGTCCTCAGGGCTCCGGCGCGTCCTCTCCGGGATCCCCTGCATCATCGGAGCTCTCCATCGTCGTCATCACATTGCGACGTGATGGCGGCGACGGAGAGCGAGGATGCCGGGGAAGCAGAGTCCTTGCCGGAGCGTCGGGGACACCCCAGGGATGCGGCGACAGAGATGGAAGGCGACATCCAGGTCAGCGGTGACAAGCGGTGACGGTCCAGAGCGCCGGGGACAGGTGAGTAAAACTTCCTATACTGGTGGTCTTCAACCTGCGGACCTCCAGATGTTGCAAAACTACAACTCCAAGCATGCCCGGACAGCCGTGTGCTGTCTGGGCATGCTGCGTGTTGTAGTTTTGCAACATCTGGAGGTCCGCAGGTTGTAGACCACTGTCCTACACTTTACATTGCACGGATCCCTCAACATATGATGGTTTCAACAAACGATGGTCCATTTGGAACGGATTACCATCGTATGTTGAGGGACCACTGTACAAACTTCCTTTCTGTCCTATAATGAGGAGACCAGGGTTTTTGTACCAGGATGCCTCCAGCTGTTGACAAAGTACAATTCACTCGCAAATTATCTAACTCCCACACAGCTGTGTCTCAAACCATTCAAGCAGACAGGTTACTTAAAACACATGACTAGTGAGTGATGTGATGTCTCGGGCTGCAGTGCAACCTGTGAAAAAATAAGCCGACAGTAATTTTGGATGCTGTCTAAAAATTTGAATTAGTTGCCCAAGTTAACATAATAATTGCAATAACACCATCACACACAGGTACAGATACTGTATAGTGGAATATTGTTAGTTTTCAGCCCATGGAGCATATTTTTGTAAAAAAGCATGAAGAAAAATTGAATGCAAGCACGTACATTTGGATATATATATATATATATATATATATATATATATTTATATATATATATATTGGGGCTGGTTTTTGGCTAAAAGAGAGAGACCTTTCATGTTTGATTTGAATTTTTAAGGACATCTTTTGTTATTTTTGGACTTTATTTGCTAATTTAGTACTATTTCTAATTTTTTTGAATGTTGTTTTTTTTTAATTTTTGATAATGTGTTTGCGACTTTTGAACCCACTTGCGACTTTTTTGTGACTTTTTAAAAATCCATGCCTACAGGTAAGCAAAAACAGAACTTGTGTAAAACAGCTGGATTGTGAGAAAACGCGCAGGCCGGCGTACCACTAAAATTCGCACAAAGTCGTAAGTAGGACTTTTTTGATACAAATATACTCCAAAAATCCTGTGTGAATCCTTTGATGAATTCCCCCCCCCCCATAGTCACTTACTTACTATGACTACAAAGTGCAAACCCAACAGAGAACTATAACATTAAAAGTGCAAATATGGGAGTGACTTGTCCGATAATCATAATGTAGCTGTGCACTTGGTCAGTGCACCCCAAACATATGCCTTAATATAAAGTTCAATAGATCTATGAGGCCTCATCTATGGAGAACTATTGTAGCGCTGCACAAAATAAACCTGAAAAAAAAAAATAAGAGAGAGAGAGAAATACGAACAACTGCAGCACACCGAAGTGCAGTCGTTCCTATTTTTTTATACATTGTTGGACCCAGGACTGATGTCCCATAGACTGCTTGCACCCATACATGAGGATTTTCTTTTTTGGGAGTGCTGCTTTGATTTTCTATTTTCTATATATATATATATATATATATATATATATATATATATATATATATTTTATTATTATTATTATTATTATTATTTCCATGAAATTTTCACTGTATGAAAAAACTTGAATACAAAATCTATATGACAGTGTGAGGGGTTAATCTGTAGCTGGCCTAAGCTCTGAGAACAGAGTGATGGATTAGTTGAAACCCAGAGTCTTTCTTATTAATCAGCTGTAACACAGGTCTCTGCAATCCACTGAAGGGGTTATTAATCAGAGGCCCTGCTCACATGACCACTGCTGTGCCTAGCTGGAGAGGACAATTTTTAGTTTTCAATTTTTACGGGAAATGTTGTCCAAGCAATCACCTAGAATTCATGTATGGAAAAGACTCTGCTGGAGACACATTTCACATCACTTTTTTTTTCTCAGTATTTCTTAGAACCACGGAACAATTTAGAGCCTACATTATTAGATGTTTTCTAACAAATACTAAGAAAATAGGCTACACAACGAAGCCACTTTGTTATGGTGTTAACAAGTCCCGATTATTTCATTAAGGACTTTAAAACTGAGCCATTAAAATTGTCAACATCAAACACTGAAATACTCTGTGATGATGTAATGTCTGACAGCCGTGGAAACAGTGTACAGTAGAGTCACTGTGTAAGAAGTGTGTGTGGGCACCTATCTAAACTTCAATGGCGGACCTCTCACTAGTTGGACACGTTATTCACATCCACCACTTAAAGGGGTACTCCAACCCGGGTCTGATGAATCACGATCACAGGGCCGGAGTATTGTTGCATCACGGCTCCGCCCCGTGTGATGTCATGGTCCGCCCCCTCAATGCAAGTCTATGGGAGGGGGCGTGGCAGCCACCACTCCCCCTCCCATAAACTTGCATTGAGGGGGCGGAGCTGTGACATCACGATACTCCGTCCCCGTGATCGTGATTCATAAGACCCAGAGCTATGTTCGCTCTGGAGGCTGATGATAGCGGGGTGCTGCATGAAAGATTGCGGGGGTCCCTAGCAGCAGAACCCCCATCATCAAGCATCTTATCCCCTGTACTTTGTCTGATAGCCTGGGGGAGTAGAGTATATGGGAGTGTAGCTGTGCGGTGACTAAAGGGTGCTTGTTAACCCTTGCTATTTGTGATGCCAGGGTGAGGGCTCCTCAGTAATGCTTGTCCTACCGCCACCCTTCCCAAGAGCGATAGGGAGGTAGATAATAATGGAATGTCCACAACCGGAGAGTTTTCTGAAACAGGTGCAACTTTTCCTGAAGATTTTATGCAAGCTTCATAACCGGAACAGTCTCTATACATACAACTGCTTTCTTGGAGATTGACAAAGGTTGGGACTTTAGGAATTTAGAGTATTTAAGGTAACATGCGCTGCTCCACTGGATTTAGGGGATTTAGTTGCGGTCCAGTAGTCACGCTAGCTTTAGCGGGGATTAGTTAAGAACTCACGGTTTAGTTCAGCTGAGGCCGGTAGGTTTTCAGGCCTAGCGTGTCTTTGCAAGTTGTGCAGATCCGTCCTGCTAGTCCGGCATTCACAAGAGCAGCAACCCAAAAGAGAGATAATTGGCTACAGCTCCCTTATATGGGCAGGGGCTGGACTAGAGCTAATTGGTCCAATACTTGTGTCAATCACCATTACAAAGGATTATGGGCAACATGTGACCCAAGGACCTCCAAAGGTCCTCCAACATACCATAGAGGATTTTAACATGGTCACATGACCGAAGGTCCTGCGACGCTAAACAAGGTAAGTATACTATACATAATATTAAATATACATTATTACTAAATATATACACATATCAACATTGTAGAATTAGAGTAGAGAAGAGGCGACTAGGGGCTGTCCCACCTGAGGGACCCTACCTGAGCGTAGTTACTCTGACTTTGGGGACCACCACACTAGGTACGGTATGCAATACGGTACCGGGACACCACATTAGGATACGGGATAACATGTCTTAGGGTCGGAGTACCCCTTTAAGTCAAGCAAATGACACATGTTTAACTCATTCCAGATACATAATACACACCACAATCATGCTGGACATACCCCAGGTGCAATACTCTCATCCAAGACACATGGCGACATGCTAATATAGCTTAACAACAATATTACCACACTTCATTGTTAGGTCAAGGATCTTCAAATGGCACAAGAATGTCCTGGCAATAAAAGCCACTATTGTTACAGTTGCAGTGAGGGCTTCTTTTTCCCTTTGGGTCTTCATAGATATTCAATTATAGTTAGCTGAACATAAACATAAAAAACTAAAACAAAGGGGAAAACGAAATAAAGGAAATAAAGAATTCAACTTTTTAAGTTTGAGAAATGCCTATAGATGCACACTTTTTTTTGTCTCTACTCCAAAATACCTGCAGATTTTCTTTATATTTTCTTTATATTTATGCATACAGAATAAATTGGTTTATTAGTATGATAAAAAAAAAAAAATTCTTTCTTTACATGTTTTATTAGATTAGATTTAGAAATATGTTTTTCTTCTGGGACCAATTTCAACTTTGCTCTGGTTGGAAGATCATTGAGGTGAGGAGAGAATAGGGCTGGAGACTGAGCTATCAGATAGCATGTCTACTACTTTTATGACTTCACTTAGAGCAGACAGATCAACCTGCAATGCATGCGACAATATGCAGGCTACAGAATATAAAACTATAGAATTTTTTTTTATAATTAGCTAAGAACAATCCAATAATTTAGTGAGCTCATTTAAACTTAGCCTTTAGGTAAAGAGATCAAAAGGCTCAGTATAAAGTCATAAAAAGTCATACACACCTTACCAATCACTGCTGTTACCTTTTCAACACTTCCCGGTTCCCCCCAATTTCTATACTTCCTGATCCCTTCTGACATGGAAATGTGACCTGAAGTTAGTCACTATTGAAGCGGGTCACTGAGGTTGCCCCTGATTGGTTACGACCACATATCTGTTTCAGGAAGGACCAGAAAGTATATAGGTTTGTGAACCACAGAAGAAAGGGATCAAGATGGTGGGCAAGAGATTCTTTTATTATCTACAACCATTCTGATTTTTTTTTTTATTAGGTTGATGTACAATCCCTATAGAGGCACTATAAAGATAGATTAATAAATCATTGACACTAAATACTGTATTTAACCATTATTATTATTATCATTATTATTTTGTATTATTGTACCTATTTAAAAATGTTTAAAGAGGTAAACCCTTAATAGAAAAACATAGCTAATGTCTTTCAAAAACAACATCACACCTCTCTTCACTTTAGGGGAACTGAGTTGTAATATCACATACACAGTAGTGTTGTTGGAAAATATCAGCTCTGTTTGTCTAATTCTAGATAACACTTTAAGGGCAGACTGAGACATCTGTCATCACTAAGACAAAAAAACAAACACTACAGCCATACCTGTCTCTGACCATGTCCAGACTTTTCTTTTTTGGCTTTTAATTTTTCTGTGGCTGTAAGCAGTCATGTTCCCTTGTATAGACATCGTCTCTTCTCCTGTGGGTGTTCCCAGTCAGTGATGATGCTTGCTTTCACTGTTGTAAACTTTATGTCCCTAAGTTGCCAGGTTGACACAAGTAGCCAGTCAACTGCAGTCTCCTTCTTAAAGCTTGCCCCTCTGTTTACCTTAGCAGTAGCTACACAGAGAAGGAAACTCACTACAAACACAGCTCAAATATACACACTCAGTTTTCATGCACACCCATCTCAGCTCTACTGCACACACAGCTCAACCATTCACACACTCAGCTCAACTACACCCACAGCTCAACCACAAACAATCTCAACTTTACTGCACTCACAGCTCCACAATACACACACTCAGCACTACTGCATGCACACACCTAACACACTGCTACATTATACTACTCCCCTCTATACTACCCTCCTCCTACCTCCACCATGTTTTCACTAGTTATGAAGAGAGGCTGCAGGATTGTCTGTGTAGGAGATAGAAGACACTGCTGACAGCCACTCTCTCCAAGCCTGCAGCTCTCACACTGTACCTCATTTTGCACAGTGATTGACAGGCCAGGAGCCTACAGCATAGTGCTAAGCCCATTCCTACTTCTTGCATTCTGACTGTGCAGGAGCATTGCCACAGTCAGTAGGAAAATAGAGTCAGGTGGACCACAGCAATTTACGTGATATGGGGACCCCTAGTGGACAGAACTTTAGGAACTATTTTTTTCCATAGAAAAGGTGAATATTTAATGCAAGCAAATTGGAAAGTTGACTAATTGTACATAATCTATTAAAAAATAAAAAGTAGTTCATGGTGGCAGTGCCCATTCAAGTTCTAGGATCGGTGTACTTTACAGTCTCCTCTTTTCCAAGCACATATTATTTTAAAATAGACCATCAATATCTGACACCCTGTAATCACGTCAATCAGCTGTTCAGCAGAGTCTCTGTGACCGCATGTACACTCTTAAATCTAAAAAAAAAAAAATTAATCAATTTGCTTACATTGCCACCTTTAAGTTATAAGGTTTTATTGGCTGTTCTGGACATTTGTTATGAGAGCTATAAGGCATTTGGTAGAGGAGCTGCTGTTGTCTGGCTTCTGTACTAACCACAGAGACGAACGAATAAATAGGGTTGAGAGTGCAGCAGCTGGCCAATACATTCCTTTAGTAGAGTTGTACCTATCTTCCTGAACAACCATCCCAGGTGAGTATACACCTGCAGTGAGGTGACAGGAATAGAAGCAGCTTTTTCCTATGACACAAGGGAATGCCACACTTATATGTTTTTTTCCTCCGCACTTATGATAGACAAAAGAAATTGAGCTTCACTTCAATGTGGTCCAAATTAAGCCAGTAGGCTCCTGAGAAAGTAATGAAAGTAGTTTAGGAACGAAGAAAAAATAAAGAATAACTGAAACCGATGCAAAAACAGTAAAGCAAAGTATTAAGGGTGCATTTACACCATGTTTCTGGATCCAGCAGGAGAATTTCAAAACCGCCGCTTGCCATCTCCCTTCCGGAGCCATGCTGTATCCCATTCATTTCATTGAGCGGAAAGGAGTCAGCTAGGGACTCCAGGTGGCTAATTTGCTGAACATATCCAATTTTTGGACTGGACTACAAACTGTGGTCTGCTGTACATGTTACTCACTAGGTCATGCAGATGCTTTACATGTTTTTTTTTTATGCGACTAGTTTCTGTATTTAGCTCACAAATCCCTCTGTTCTGCTGCTCACTCATTCTGACATCCACATCTCAGGAAGAGGTGTGTCCCAGGTAAGCACTGAGCCCGCTCTCACTGACCATGCATTGGCTTCCTTCATGAGTCTGCTGTTCTGTGCTGCTTCTCTTCATCCAATCACTGCAGGCTTCACTGTAACTTCCTCCTCTCTGTTTTTTTTACAGGAATTCGATAAGCCAGGATTTCTAAAAAAGGAAGAAGAATGAAGAAATGTTAATGTTTTGCCAAGATATAGATCATATAATTGTTTGTACATAAAATGTTTGATTTTGACAGTGCACATTTAACTATTTTTTAAAAGTAGAATTTCACTTTAAGATTTTTAAGCCTTGGGGAAAAGATATGAGACAGCAACAATGAGTTACAATATATTGAATTAGATCTCTATACACTTGATATTTTGCTCAGTCTATTACTTTGATCAGATCTTCTGTTGAGTTCTATTAAGCCATTACCTTAGTCTCATTACAGATTGTATTACCTCTTGGTGTTACAATAATTTCTGTTTAGCGTAATAATTACTCACTTCTAAATGACTCAATAACCATGAGCAAGAATCAATGACTTTTCTCGCAGCTCATATGAATCATTTTAGAGCTGTTAAATATCGCCGGGACCTCCGCGATCAGACAACTTATCCCCTATCCTTTGGATAGGGGATAAGATTAGAGATAAGCGAATCGAAGTTGACAAACCCGAATTAATTCCGAATTTCATGAAAAATTCGATTTGCAACGAATGCGAATATCGCCGCTATTCGATCGCGCAAATCGCTTCATTAAACTCAATTTTACAGTGTTCTAGGCTATTGGAGACCTAAGATGGCGGATCCACATGTGAGTACATGGGGCAGGGGATTATGGGAGGGTGGGAAACAGCGGCGGGAATGAAGGTAGGCGGGCTGACCCTGAATCACATGTGAGATGCAGCCTATCAGTGTTCACTGACCCCTGTGATGTTACAGCCCCTATATAATCGGCGGCCATCTTGCCTCTCTTCATTTCATCTATGCACTCAGATGGAGAGGACGGGACTGCGTGTGTGTGAATAGCTCATACCACAGCGTTACACTGCAACTGCTACTCACATCAGCATTAGGGAAAGACAGGAGTGCAGAGTGCTGTGCTGTTACACTGAGAAGGATCATTGATTGCTAAACCTCCTATTCACGTTATTGAGCATTGCAGCAGAGAGGGGCAGATAGCTGTCAGCTGCCTCATACAGATCTCCAAGCTGCCTGAACTTTCTGAAGCATCTTATCTCCTATTTTTTGAGCCCAATTGAGTTAATTTTTTTTGCTCCACAAATCTTCTGCTGCTCAGAATTATGTTGAGTGCAATTTAGGGTTTAATCGCTGGATTTATATTTTTTGTGGTGCTGCACTGTTGGGTCCTGCAGCTGTTCAGAAAGTGTCAAGCTGTTCTTCACATGGTTTACCTTGGTGAACGGAGTCACACAGGGGAGGAACTGCTAAAGTTCATTCGTAAAGAAATCCGAGTATGGCTTACTCCATGAAATCTGGGAATGGGAATCTTGGTGACCGACAACGGGAAGAACATCATGTCCGCGCTGCGACAAGGAAGTGTGAAACATGCGCCCTGCATGGCACACGTGTTGAATCTGGTTGTCAAGCACTTCCTCAAGTCTTCACCCCATTTGCAAAACATCCTGAAAATGGCAAGGAAACTGTGCATGCACTTCAGCCATTCGTACACTGCCAAGCACACCTTCCTTGAGCTGCAGCGTCAGAACGATATCCCACAACATAGTCTTATTTGTGACGTTGCCACGTGTTGGAATTCCACCCTCCATATGTTGGACAGACTATACGAACAAAGAAAAGCCATCACCGATTTCTTGATGATCCAAGCAGATAGGAGTTCTCCCCTGTGTAACTTCAATGTGAACCAGTGGCAGCTCATACGTGACACCTGCCATTTGCTGAGGCCCTTTGAGGAAGCCACATTATTTGTGAGTCGCCTGGATTAGGCCATGAATGACGAAATTCCACTCCTACATTTCCTACAACAAATGATTGAAACCATGGCTGGTCACGGCAATGGAGACGTTGCGCCTACATCTCAAGGCTACATGAGCCCTGTGGGGGCTGAACTGGAGGAGGAGGATGATGAGGGGCAGAGTGGAGCACAGTTTAGGTTGGATGAGATGGCCGGTGTTTCAAGTCTTCGGACAGGAGAGGAGGAGCAGGAGCAGCCAGAGGAGCTAGATGGTTATGAGGTAGTTGAGGCAGAGGACCCAGACACACCGTGGCAGTGTGCAGTGGAGATGGAGGCAGGTAGTTCCTCCGAGTCATTGTCACAAATGGCACAATGCATGCTCAGTTGCTTGCGTAGTGACCCCCAAATTGTCAAAATTAGTCAGCGGGATGACTTCTGGATCTCCACCTTATTAGACCCTCGCTACCGTCCAAAAATGGGGGCCTTTTTACACCCACTGAGAGGGAGGACAAACTGACCTACTACAGAGAGATTCTACGTAGTCAGATCGGCCACATGGTCCATCCACTCGCAAGTCTGTCTCGGGGGGGCCCTCTGCGCTCACCTTCCACTGCCATGGCTGCTGGGGAGGGGAGGGGTGGCAGGAGCAGTACCAGCTCAATCAGCAGCAGCTTGAGTCTACAGTCACTGATGAGTAGCTTTCTTCACCCGCATAGTGAAGCAACTCATCAGCAGCAGGTAGACATGGAGCAGGACCTGAACCAGCAGGTGGTGGCATACCTTGACATGGCCATGCCAACAACCATTGAAGATCCGCTGGACTTCTGGGCAGCCAAACTTGATTTATGGCCACAACTAGCAGAGTTTGCCCTGGAAAAGCTGTCCTGCCCGGCCAGTAGTGTGCCATCATTGCGGGTGTTTAGTGCGGCCTGGGCCATAGTCACCCCAAGGCAAACTCGTCTGTCCACTAAAAATGTGGAGAGACTGACGTTTGTTAAGATGAATCAGGGATGGATCAGCCAGGATTTCCAGCCACCAATGCCAGATGTCTCAGAGTAGATTGGCCAAGCTGCTACACCAACATTTCCCAATTATGGTTGATTATGAAACCCTCTTGAGTTATCAATTAGGGTTATGAAACCCTCTTTGGTACTGCGATTGCCTGCTCCTGGCTCATCCTGTGTCTTTCAGGAACTACTTGCCTCACCGATGCTTCTGGCCATGGGCCTTTAATTTTTGGATGTTTAGCAGTAGCTCAATACATGCTTAATGCAAATGTCAACATTGATCTTTAAATGTAAGGGGTTATGAAACCCTCTTGGGTACTGCGAATGCCAGCTCCTGACTCATTCTGTGTCTTTCAGGAACTACTTGCCTCCCTGCCCTCAGGCCTTGGGCCTTCAATTATTGGATGTTTAGCAGTAGCTAAATACATGCTTAATGCAAATTTCAACATTGATCTTTAAATGTAAGGGGTTGGTTATGAAACCCTCTTGGGTACTGCGAATGACTGCTCCTGACTCATTCTGTGTCTTTCAGGAACTACTTGCTTCCCTGATGCCTCAGGCCATGGGCCTTCAATTTTTGGATGTTTAGCAGTAGCTAAATACATGCTTAATGCAAATTTCAATATTGATCTTTAAATGTAAGGGGTTGGTTATGAAACCCTCTTGGGTACTGCGAATGACTGCTCCTGACTCATTCTGTGTCTATCAGGAAATAATTGCCTCCCTGATGCCTCAGGCCTTGGGCCTTCAATTTTTGGATGTTTAGCAGTAGCTAAATACATGCTTAATGCAAATTTCAACATTGATCTTTAAATGTAAGGGGTTGGTTATGAAACCCTCTTGGGTACTGCGAATGACTGCTCCTGACTTATTCTGTGTCTTTCAGGAAATAATTGCTTCCCTGATGCCTCAGGCCTTGGGCCTTCAATTTTTGGAAGTTTAGCAGTAGCTAATACATGCTTAATGCAAATTTCAACAATGATCTTTAAATTCTTGGCGCTCTGCTAGGGCCTTCTCCTACCCCGCCGGGGCCGATCTGAGGACCTCACTAAACCATCCAATCGGTAGTAGAGACATGCGGTGTGTACAAAGGGCAGGGACTTAATGTTATTGCTCGATCTCGCGAGTGATCGTGCAATGTAAGGGGTTATTAAGGCCTCTTGGATACTGCTGATGCCTACTCCTGACTGCTGCTGTGTCTTTCAGGAACTACTTGACTTCATGATGCTTCTGGGCTTGGGCCTTTAATTTTAGGATTTTTTAAATACATACATACATATTTAATTTAAATTTCAACATTTATGGTGCAATGTATGGGGTTATTAACCCCTTAAGGACCGGAGGTTTTTCCGTTTTTGCATTTTCGTTTTTTGCTCCTTGCCTTTAAAAAATCATAACTCTTTCAAATTTACACCTAAAAATCCATATGATGGCTTATTTTTTGTGCCACCAATTCTACTTTGTAATGATGTCAGTCATTTTGCCCAAAAATCTATGGTGAAGCGGGAAAAAAAATCATTGTGCGACAAAATTGAAAAAAAAACGCTGTTTTGTAACTTTTGGGGGCTTCCGTTTCTACGTAGTACATTTTTCGGTAAAAATGACACCTGATATGTATTCTGTAGGTCCATACGATTAAAATGATACCCTTCTTATATAGGTTTGATTTTGTCGGACTTTTGGAAAAAATCATAACTACATGCAGGAAAATTAATACGTTTAAAATTGTCATCTTCTGACCCCTATAACTTTTTTATTTTTCCGTGTATGGGGCGGTATGAGGGCTCATTTTTTGCGCCGTGATCTGAAGTTTTTAACGGTACCATTTTTGCATTGATAGGACTTATTGATCACTTTTTATTCATTTTTAAATGGTATAAAAAGTGACCAAAAATGCACTATTTTGGACTTTGGAATTTTTTTGCGCGCACGCCATTGACCGAGCGGTTTAATTAATGATATATTTTTATAATTCGGACATTTCCGCACGCGGTGATACCACATATGTTTATTTTTATTTTTATTTACACTGTGTTTTTTTTTTTATTGGAAAAGGGGGGTGATTCAAACTTTTAATAGGGGAGGAGTTAAATGATCTTTATTCACTTTTTTTTTTCACTTTTTTTTTGCAGTGTTATAGGTCCCATAGGGACCTATAACACTGCACACACTGATCTTCTATGTTGATCACTGGTTTCTCATAAGAAACCAGTGATCAACGATTCTGCCGCATGACTGCTCATGCCTGGATCTCAGGCACTGAGCAGTCATTCGGCGATCGGACAGCGAGGAGGCAGGAAGGGGCCCTCCCGCTGTCCTGTCAGCTGTTCGGGATGCCGCGATTAGCCGCGGCTATCCCGAACAGCCCGACTGAGCTAGCCGGGAACTTTCACTTTCACTTTTAGCCGCGCGGCTCAGCTTTGAGCGCGCGGCTAAAGGGTTAATAGCGCGCGGCGCCGCGATCGGCGCTGCGCGCTATTAGAGGCGGGTCCCGGCTTCACTATGACGCCGGGCCCGCCATGATATGACGCGGGGTTACTGTGTAACCCCGCGTTATATCAGAAGAGCAGGACCAATGACGTACCGGTACGTCATTGGTCCTTAAGGGGTTAAACACAATTGGGTAGTGTTTTTTTCAAATTTTCTGATAATTATCACAGTAATAAACTTGAATTTTCCACAATAATAACCATCACACCATTGAACGATTGTTGCGTGTGATTTTTTAAGCAAAATTTTCATTAAAAAAAAATATGCAGAGGGATGAACTCTGCTTCTTTATTTCATTAAAAAATTATTTTATAGAAGAATGTCTTTGGTGGTCCACCATCCTGCATTATAGAGTCTTCTGAACTAATGGCTAGTCAGGGCTATGGAGACGTTGCGCCTACATCTTACGGCCACATGAGCCCTGTGGGTGCTTGCGAGATTAGGTCCTTTGTACCCACACGGCGTGGTCCGGGACACAAATTTTGATTAAAATTTCAAATAAAAAAATCACACATTTCAATGGTCTCCTCATGCTGCAAACAACTCCAGGCTGCGTCATTCTGGTAATATATAGAGAGCACTCGCTGTCCTAAATTTTCGCTAAAATTTTCCGTCAAAAATGTTTGGCTTTTTTATTAGGGATTTTGAAGCTTTGGTGCGTACTCATGCATCAGCCAACTCTTGCCTGTGTCATTCAGGCAGTATATGGTTTACTGATGACGCTGCTGGGCCTGGGTCTGGTAATTTCAAATTTTCTCATAGGAAGCACCCGCTATCCAAAAGTCTTCTTCATAAATTTCTACAATTGTTGTGTTTTTTGGAGGGATTGTGAAGCCCTAGTGTGTACTCATGCATCAGCACTCAGTACTCATGAATATTCTTAAAATTATTTTAAAAATTTTAGTTTTTTCTTTGGGATTCTGAAGCCCTGGTGTGTACTCAATGCTGCTTCCTCCTACACTCTGTCAGCCCGATGGTCCTGCGACAGTGTCTACTCCGCCTCCACATCCTCCACTGTGTCTTAAGCCTCCACTGCCCGGACAAGTCTCAGTGGCCCTTCAGCATACCATGTGTACAGGTGTACAGGTCACGGTGGTGTCACGCTGTTCTTCACATGGTTTGCCTTGGCGAGAAGTCTTGGAAACAATGGCCGGTCAGGGCAATGGAGACGTTGCGCCTAAATCTCACGGCCACATGAGCCCTGTGGGGGCTTGTTGGATTTGGTCCTTCGTACCCATGCGCTTGGGTCCGGGACATGAAAAGGTTGTTTTAAATTTCAAATCAAAAAATGATGGCGCTGCTGGGCCTGTGTCTGGGAATTTCAAATTTTCTCATGGGTAGCACCCGCTATCCAAAATCTTTTTCAAAAATTTCTAAAATTGTGGTGTTTTTTTGGGGGGGGATTGTGAAGCTCTGGTGTGTACTCGTGCATCAGCCAACTCCAGGCTGTGTCATTCAGGCAATATATGGGTTACTGATGCCGCTGTGGGGCCTGGGTTTGGGAATTTCAAATTTTCACATAGGTAGCACCCGCTATCCAAAATCTTTTTTAAAAAATTCTAAAATTGTGGTGTTTTTGGCGGGGGGATTGTGAAGCCCTGCTCTGTACTTGTGCATCAGCCAACTCCAGGCTCTGTCATTCCGGCAATATATGGGTTACTGATGCCGCTGTTGGGCCTGGGTCTGGGAATTTCAAATTTTCTCATAGGTAGCACCCGCTTTCCAAAATCTTCGGTTTAAATTTCTTAATTCATCTTTTAATCTTAGGGATTGTGAAGGCCTAGTGCCTACTCATGCTGCTGGCAACTCCGGGCTGTGCCATTCATCCACTATACGGTCTCCTCATGCTGCCAACACCTCCATGCTGTGTCATTCACCAACTATATGATCTCCTCATGCAGACAACATGTCCATGCTGTTTCATTCAGCCACTATATGGTGTCCCCATGCTGCCAACATCTCCACGCTGTGCCATTCAGCCACTGTATGGTCTCCTCATGCTGCCAACACCTCCACGCTGTGTCATTCAGCCACTATATGGTGTCCTCATGCTTCAGCCTCTTCCAAGCTGTGTCATTCAGCCACTATATGGTGTCCTCATGCTGCCAACACTTCCACACTGTGCCATTCAGCCACTATATGGTGTCCTCATGCTGCCAACACCTCCACGCTGTGCCATTCAGCCACTATATGGTCTCCTCATGCTGCCAACTCCTCCGTGCTGTGTCATTCAACCACTATATGGTGTCCTCATGCTGCCAACACCTCCACGCTGTGCCATTCAGCCACTATATGGTCTCCTCATGCTGCCAACACCTCCAAGCTGTGTCATTTAGCCACTATATGGTGTCCTCATGCTGCCAACACCTCCTCGCTGTGCCATTCAGCCACTATATGGTCTCCTCATGCTGCCAACACCTCCACGCTGTGTCATTCAGCCACTATATGGTGTCCTCATGCTTCAGCCTGATCCAAGCTGTGTCCTTCAGCCACTATATGGTGTCCCCATGCTGCCAACATCTCCACGCTGTGCCATTCAGCCACTATATGGTCTCCTCATGCTGCCAACACCTCCACGCTGTGTCATTCAGCCACTATATGGTGTCCTCATGCTTCAGCCTAATCCAAGCTGTGTCATTCAGCCACTATATGGTGTCCTCATGCTGCTAACACCTCCATGCTGTGCCATTCAGCCACTTTATGGTCTCCTCATGCTGCCAACACCTCCAAGCTGTGTCATTCAGCCACTATATGGTGTCCTCATGCTGCCAACACCTCCAAGCTGTGCCATTCAGCCACTATATGGTCTCTTCATGCTGCCAACACCTTCACGATGTGTCATTCAGCCACTATATGGTGTCCTCATGCTTCAGCCTGATCCAAGCTGTGTCATTCAGCCACTATATGGTGTCCTCATGCTGCCAGCACCTCCACACTGTGCCATTCAGCCACTATATGGTGTCCTCATGCTGCCAATACCTCCACGCTGTGCCATTCAGCCACTATATGGTCTCCTCATGCTGCCAACACCTCCACGCTGTGTCATTCAGCCACTATATGGTGTCCTCATACTTCGGCCTCATCCAAGCAGTGTCATGCTGCCAACACCTCCACGCTATGTCATTCAGTCACTATATGGTCTCCTGACACTGATGCCACCACCAGGCTCTGTCATTGTGTTGCTGTGCAGCAGTGATTCTAAAAGCGAGGCCGGTAATCTGCATGTTATTCTGAATAACAATATTATTTCACTACCCCAGCACACTCCATATGCGTTTTAGAACACAGCAAAGTGTTCTATACCCCTATAGAGGCTGTATGTAAGCTAGAAATAGCCTTTTTTAATATAGATTCGCCGCAAAAAAAATTGTATCGAAACAAACTTTATCGGAAAATTTGGCGAATCGGCCTAATCAAATTTTTTGAAAAGTTCGCTCATCTCTAGATAAGATGTCTAGGGGTGGAGAAACCCTTCAAAGCTTGCCAGAAAGCCTTCCTAAGTTATTTAAAGCTTATCTAAACCAGTGTTTTCCAACCAGGGTGTGTCCAACTGTTGAAAAACTACAACTCCCAGCATGTCCAGACAGCCTCACCACACTTGAAGGTGAAGCAGTTCTCCTGGGCTGGGCTCAAGACACCAAATGCAAGGTTACAGAAAACCACTGAAGACTTTACTAAAGAAAGTTGCTGACAGATTTTATAACCAAAGCATTTCAGTCTTTCCACAGTTGGGTAGGACAGAGAGTTCCAGAGGTTGTCTATGGTAAAATGGCTGAACACACTGTGAATTGTAGTTTTTCTCCACTTTCTTACAACTGGACTTGACTGGATTCAGTTACCTGAGACTTTGGACTTTAGATTTTCTACTCTGGTTCCTGACTCTTTTGCTACTTCTCCCCATAACTTAGGACTTTTTTCCTGAATGGCAGAACGCGCGTACATAGTGTCGTTGCTCACTTGCAGAACTTGAAATTTCTCCTCAAACTTTATCAAGACTCCTCTCCTCACTCTGGGCTGCATTCTTCTCTCTTGATTCTAGACTAAAACTCCTGTCTTTGGGGCCAAGCTGCCCTAGTGCCATTTAAAGTCCCTAGTAACCAAACAAGAATTGAAAGATGGCACTCAAACAGCGTTCTGGTTCCGTAAATATCATCTTCAGTGCATAAGACAGACAGCACAGCGGGGAGCTGCACGTAGATGGACAGGGAGCATATCAATCAGCGACAGCTGTTTCCTGCGTTAGCATGCACTTCCTCAAGCTTGAGGAAGTGCATGCTAACACAGGAAACAGCTGTCGCTGATTAATTTGTTTCCTGTCCATCTATGTGCAGCTCTCTCTGTCTTATGCACTGCAGATGGTATTCTGAATAACGTTCACGGAACCAGAACGCTGTTCGGGTGAGTGCCATCTTTCAGATCTTGTTTGGATACTTTGGACTGTGAAGATTACATGAGATAGAGCACCACCACACAGCAAAATAGTGCAGACCCTGCTATTGCAGCTCACTCCTACACAGTGTGAACAGTACCCTTGTAAGAAGGGAGTGCCAGACTCTCACCTGTGCTTGAAACTTTTCTAAAGCCGCTAGTAAAATTAGCTGGGGCAGGGAAGCTGATGCTTTAAGAGCAGCACATGTCCGTACCCAGGCAAGTCCCTGATATCATTGACATCTCCCTGTCCCTGCTGCTCTGCAAGAGGAAGAGATCCCGCTGCCGCCAAGAGCTGAAGCTTCTTTAAGGTGCGGAGGTGGATGGGGGGGGGGGGGGGGGGTGAATCAGGTAACAGTGTAAGGTTATTACATAAATTTAAAAGGGGGTGGGGTGGGACAGAGTGTGGAAGATAAGAAAGGGGCTGGGGGTGTGGCTGAGTAGCAAGGAGGATGACATAGGGGGTTTGGGGTTAGCAGTGGAGTGTGGAGGATGACAAAGGGGCTTAGGGGGGTGGCTGAGGAATGTGGTGGATGACAGATGGGGTGGGGCCGAAAAGTTCAGGAAAGGGGGGACAGAGGTGTGTGGAGGGGAGGGAGACAGGGCCACCATCAGGGGGGTACAACCCATACACCTGTATGGGGCCTGGAGCTTCAGGAGGCAAGGACGTCACTGGCCCTTTTTTTATTTTTATTTTTTTTATCTGGCTTGTCAGTGAGTGACTGACTGTCACTCACTGACCGGTGGGTGCCCGCAAGGACTATGAACGGGCCTCATAGTCCGGGGGGGCGGCTCATTTCTATTAAATTACCTATTTCTTGGGCGCAGGCCCCTTAAGAATCATAGCAGGGCCGGACAGGCCAGGGGATGATGGGAGTAGAGACGTCACGTGCCCCACGCAGGCACATACATCTACTCCAATTCCCTGACATGTCCCAGCCTACCTCCACGCGCGATCTCCAGCATCCTCCAAGGGGAGTGACAGGAGCAGCAGTAGCCTCACGTGGTTACGCCGATCCCCGGCAATGTAGGTGAACTTGTGAGGGGGGGGGCGGGAATGGGGGTGATAAGAGGTGTGGGGGTGATGAGAGGTGCAGAGGGGGTTATGAGGGTAATAAGAGGTGCAGGGGGCTATGGAGGTGATGAGAGGTGCAGGGGGGTGATGAAAGGTGCAGGGGGGTGATTAGAGATTCAGGGGGGTAAAGGGGGTGATAAGAGGTGCAGGGGGGTGATGGGGGTGATAAGAGGTACAGGGGGTGATGAGAGGTGCAGGGCGGTTATGGGGGTGATAAGAGGTGCAGGGGGTTATGGAGGTTATGAGAGGTGCAGTGGGGGGTGATGAGAGGTGCAGGGAGGTTATGGGGTGATAAGAGGTGCAGGGGGTGATGAGAGGTGCAGGGGGATGAGGGTGATAAGAGGTGCAGGGGGTTATGGAGGTGATGAGGTGTGCAGGGGGGTTATGGGGGGATGAGGAGAGGTGCGGGGGGGTTATAGTAGTGATGAGGAGAGGTTTGGCGGGGATTATGGGGAGATGAGGAGTGATGAGGACACAGAGGATAAGAGGAGGAGAGAACCCCGAGGTAATTTTTTGCATCAGGGCCCTGTGGTTTCTAGCTACAATCCTGCGCACGGTTAACAGCAGAAAGGGGCGTACAACGACTACATAGTGGCAAATTGTGCCCCGGCCGTAATAGTTGTTGTAGACCCCTCTTTGCTAATAGGTTTCCCCCATATAGTTGTAAGCATCTCTGAGAGGAGCCCAGGCCTACCACAACTATGGGGGCAACTATTAACAGAGGGGTAAGCCCCTCTGTTAAAAGTTGCAGCCATATAGTTTGGGTAGGCCCCTCTTTTAAAGGAGTAGTCTGGTGAAAAATAACTTATCCCCTATCCAAGGATAGGGGATAAGTCATAGGTGGCAGGAGGTCCAAGCGCTGGGACCCCCCCCCCCCCTCCCCTGCGCGATCTCCTGCACAGGCCCCGGCAGTCTGCTGGAAGCTGACATCTGTACTCCGCAGGAAGCCGCGGCCAGCACACCCCCTGCATGTATCTGTATGGGGTACATGGAGTGGCGTATCGGCCGACACTCCGTGTGTACGGCATACCCCCTTCCAGCCGACTGCCGGGACCCCGTGCAGGAGATAGCGGTGGACCCAATGCTCGGACCACCTGCAATCTATAACTTATCCCCTATCCTTGTTTACCAGACAAATTCTTTAATAGCACAGTGTTATGCAGCACCTCACTCTGCTCTAATCTAATTAGAAATATATAATTAAAAATTAAAATAGTATTGGGGGCAGGCCACTGGGGGGGGGGGGGGGGCTTGAGGTGTGTGAGGGGTCCAGAAATCTCTGATGGCAGCCCTGAAGGGAGATAAAGGGCTTAACCCCTTAAGGACGCAAGGTTTTTCCGTTTTTGCATTTTATTTTTTCCTCATCACCTTCTAAAAATCATAACACTTTAAATTTTGCACATAAAATTCCATATGATGGCTTATTTTTTGCACCACCAATTCTACTTTGCAGTGACATTAGTCATTTTACCCAAAAATCCACGGCAAAACGGAAAAAAAATTCCTTGTGCAACAAAATTGAATTTTTTTTTCATTTTGTAACTTTTGGGGGCTTCCGTTTCTACGCAGTGCATTTTTTGGTAAAAATAACACCTTATCTTTGTAGGCCCATACTTTTAAAATGATACCCTACTTATATAGGTTGGATATTGTTGTACTTTGGAAAAAAAATCATAACTACATGCAGGAAAAGTTATACGTAAAAAATTCTCATCTTCTAACCCCTATAACTTTTTTATTTTTCAGCGTACGGGCCGGTATGAGGACTAATGTTTTGCTCCGTGAAGTTTTTATCGGTACCATTTTTGTATTGATCGGATTTTTTGATCGCTTTTTATTCATTTTTTCATGATATAAAAAGTGACCAAAAACACACTATTTTCGACTTTGGAATTTCATTACGCATACACCATTGACCGTGCGGATTAATTAATGATATATTTTTATAGTTCGGACATTTCCACATGCGGCAATACCACATGTGTTTATTTTTAGTTACACAGTTTTTTTTTTATGGGAAAATGGGGGTGATTCCAACTTTTATTAGGGAAGGAGTTAAATGACCTTTGTTAACTTTTTTTTTTTACTTTTTTGCAGTGCTATAGCTCCCATAGGGAGCTGTAGCACTGCACACACTGATCTTTTACCCTTATCCCTGCAAAACCATAGCTTTGCATGAATCAGCGAGATAGGGGCTCGATTGCTCAAGCCTGTAGCTCAATCAAACCCAAATCGGACGCGACAGAGCAAGTTAAGTGGGTCTCTGCTCGTATCCTAGCTGATCGGAACATCGCGATTTTATTGCGATGTCCAGATCAGCCCGACTGTGCTGTCTTTCATTTTTAGACATGGTGATCCACTTTGATCGCAACATCTAAAGGGTTAATAGAGCGTGGCACAACGATCGGTGTGGCACGCTATTAGCCCAGGGTCCCGGCTATCATTAGCAGCTGGGACCAACCAGGTGTGATGCGGGGTCTCGGCATGACCCATGTTTTAAACTCCAGGACAGGGCGAGGGGAGTACAGGTACGCCCTTCATCCTGAAGGAGTTAAAGAAGGTCTTAGGAGTCTGGGAAAGAGGAGGAGTGTGGAGGAGAGGGAGAAAAAAGGGTCTAAAGGAGGTCTTAGGGGTCTGAGTCTGGGATGACTTAGGGCTCGTCCCTACTGCAGACATTTAAGCCGGGAATTTCCACTGAGGAATTCTGCTTTTTCAATGGGATTCTGCTGCAGAATTCTACAGTGGAATGGACGTCCGCCCAAAGAATGTACATGGACATTCTTTAGGCAGAATTCTGCCAGACTGCATTTCCGCCGTGCACCTTGTGGCTAATTGGGCCAACACACATTTTCTTGTACAACTGCATCCAATATATATGTATTGTGACAGTGTGGCAAGGAAAGGGTGCATTTCCCACACTGATCCTGCAGAAATCTCCACCTGTGGACTAATCAATGAGGCAGCAGAAAGGGGAAGGGTCCTTAAAAGCAAGAGAAACAGAATAATCTGGGCTCTCCCCTAGACAGAAGTGGCTGTTAGAGGGGGGAGACACAGTGTCCGGTGCCAGGCGGGCACAGCAAGGGCTGCTGAGGACACAAGCGTGGACTCCCGGAGTGAGAGACGTGGCTCCTGTAACATATAGCAGGTGGCTGTACGAATGGGACTTTATGTTCAAATGTGAAATTGTGTCTTATAAGGCTGCAGGACTTATTGTGTTTAAACTGACAGGGAAAAGCCCATCAGTTATTAGTCAGGGCATGCTACATGTGTAGTGAGTGGCTAGACGGCCTAGGAGTTATTTTTATGTTTTGTTTATTTTATTTATCCTGCACCCCGTTTAATAAACCTGGTGAGGAGCCAGAATTGCAGAAAGGACTCGCTGTTTGCCGGTTTATTGTGGAAAAACGTGTCCTTTGGCTACGGCAAAGGACGATCCCAGAGTGAAACCCTTTACAGCATGTAAAAAAGTGGTCTGAGACTCCATTTTTTTGACCAAGAGTTCTGCTGCCACCTTACTTTTTGTATAATACATATATATATATATATATATATATATATATATATATATAGGTACATATATAATATATATGTATACATATATATAATATATACATATAATAATACATATATATATATATATATATATATATATATATATATATACATACATATATATGGGTCGCTTGGTGAGCGCCTTGGGGAGTGGGTGGACCACTACCTCCAACCCCTGACAAATATCACCCCCACTTTTATACAAGACACTAAACATGTTATCAACATTTTGGAAAACATCACCAGGGATGAACAGTTGTCATGGGCAACTTGTGATGTCATAGGTCTATACCCATGTATCCCTTGGTCCAAGGGCTTAGAAGCCTTGTCTGCCCACATGGAAAGATTCAGTACCTACTCCCCTGGTCTGCGGGAATTCATCACCATCGCCACGGAGTTCTTGCTTAAGCACTGTTACGCCGAGCGCTCCGGGTCCCCGCTCCTCCCCGGAGCGCTCGCTGCACTCTCCTCACTGCAGCGCTCCGGTCAGATCCACTGACCCGGGGCGCTGCGATACCGCCTCCAGCCGGGATGCGATTCGCGATGCGGGTAGCGCCCGCTCGCGATGCGCACCCCGGCTCCCGTACCTGACTCGCTCTCCGTCGGTCCTGTCCCGGCGCGCGCGCGCGCCGGGTCTTTGCGATTTAAAGGGCCACTGCGCCGCTGATTGGCGCAGTGGTTCCAATTAGTGTGATCACCTGTGCACTTCCCTATATCACCTCACTTCCCCTGCACTTCCTTGCCGGATCTTGTTGCCATCGTGCCAGTGAAAGCGTTTCCTTGTGTGTTCCTAGCCTGTGTTCCAGACCTCCTGCCGTTGCCCCTGACTACGATCCTTGCTGCCTGCCCCGACCTTCTGCTACGTCCGACCTTGCTTCTGTCTACTCCCTTGTACCGCGCCTATCTTCAGCAGCCAGAGAGGTTGAGCCGTTGCTAGTGGATACGACCTGGTCACTACCGCCGCAGCAAGACCATCCCGCTTTGCGGCGGGCTCTGGTGAATACCAGTAGTGACTTAGAACCGGTCCACTAGCACGGTCCACGCCAATCCCTCTCTGGCACAGAGGATCCACTACCTGCCAGCCGGCATCGTGACAGTAGATCCGGCCATGGATCCCGCTGAAGTTCCTCTGCCAGTTCTCGCTGACCTCACCACGGTGGTCGCCCAGCAGTCACAACAGATAGCGCAACAAGGCCAACAGCTGTCTCAACTGACCGTTATGCTACAGCAGTTACTACCACAGCTTCAGCAATCATCTCCTCCGCCAGCTCCTGCACCTCCTCCGCAGCGAGTGGCCGCTTCTGGTCTACGACTATCCTTGCCGGATAAATTTGATGGGGACTCTAAGTTTTGCCGTGGCTTTCTTTCCCAATGTTCCCTGCACTTGGAGATGATGTCGGACCAGTTTCCCACTGAAAGGTCTAAGGTGGCTTTCGTAGTCAGCCTTCTGTCTGGAAAAGCCCTGTCTTGGGCCACACCGCTCTGGGACCGCAATGACCCCGTCACTGCCTCTGTACACTCCTTCTTCTCAGAAATTCGAAGTGTCTTTGAGGAACCTGCCCGAGCCTCTTCTGCTGAGACTGCCCTGTTGAACCTGGTCCAGGGTAATTCTTCCGTTGGCGAGTATGCCGTACAATTCCGTACTCTTGCTTCAGAATTATCCTGGAATAATGAGGCCCTCTGCGCGACCTTTAAAAAAGGCCTATCCAGCAACATTAAAGATGTTCTGGCCGCACGAGAAATCCCTGCTAATCTACATGAACTCATTCACCTAGCCACTCGCATTGACATGCGTTTTTCCGAAAGGCGTCAGGAGCTCCGCCAGGATATGGACTCTGTTCGCACGAGGCGTTTCTTCTCCCCGGCTCCTCTCTCCTCTGGTCCCCTGCAATCTGTTCCTGTGCCTCCCGCCGTGGAGGCTATGCAGGTCGACCGGTCTCGCCTGACACCTCAAGAGAGGACACGACGCCGCATGGAGAATCTCTGCCTGTACTGTGCTAGTACCGAACACTTCCTGAAGGATTGTCCTATCCGTCCTCCCCGCCTGGAAAGACGTACGCTGACTCCGCACAAAGGTGAGACAGTCCTTGATGTCTACTCTGCTTCTCCACGTCTTACTGTGCCTGTGCGGATATCTGCCTCTGCCTTCTCCTTCTCTACTATGGCCTTCTTGGACTCCGGATCTGCAGGAAATTTTATTTTGGCCTCTCTCGTCAACAGGTTCAACATCCCGGTGACCAGTCTCGCCAGACCCCTCTACATCAATTGTGTAAACAATGAAAGATTGGACTGTACCATACGTTTCCGCACGGAGCCCCTTCTAATGTGCATCGGATCTCATCACGAGAGGATTGAACTTTTGGTCCTCCCCAATTGCACTTCTGAAATTCTCCTTGGACTTCCCTGGCTTCAACTTCATTCCCCAACCCTGGATTGGTCCACTGGGGAGATCAAGAGTTGGGGGCCCTCTTGTTCCAAGGACTGCCTAAAACCGGTTCCCAGTAACCCTTGCCGTGACTCTGTGGTTCCTCCTGTAACCGGTCTCCCTAAGGCCTATATGGACTTTGCGGATGTTTTTTGCAAAAAACAAGCTGAGACTCTACCTCCTCACAGGCCTTATGATTGTCCTATCGACCTCCTCCCGGGTACTACTCCACCCCGGGGCAGAATTTATCCTCTGTCCGCCCCAGAGACTCTTGCCATGTCTGAATACGTCCAGGAAAATTTAAAAAAGGGCTTTATCCGTAAATCCTCCTCTCCTGCCGGAGCCGGATTTTTCTTTGTGTCCAAAAAAGATGGCTCTCTACGTCCTTGCATTGACTACCGCGGTCTTAATAAAATCACGGTTAAGAACCGCTACCCCCTACCCCTCATCTCTGAACTCTTTGATCGCCTCCAAGGTGCCCACATCTTTACCAAACTGGACTTAAGAGGTGCTTATAATCTCATCCGCATCAGAGAGGGGGATGAATGGAAAACGGCATTTAACACCAGAGATGGACACTTTGAGTATCTGGTCATGCCCTTTGGCCTGTGCAACGCCCCTGCCGTCTTCCAAGACTTTGTTAATGAAATTTTTCGTGATCTCTTATACTCCTGTGTTGTTGTATATCTGGACGATATCCTGATTTTTTCTGCCAATCTAGAAGAACACCGCCAGCATGTCCGTATGGTTCTTCAGAGACTTCGTGACAATCAACTCTATGCCAAAATAGAGAAATGTCTGTTTGAATGCCAATCTCTTCCTTTCCTAGGATACTTGGTCTCTGGCCAGGGACTACAAATGGATCCAGACAAACTCTCTGCCGTCTTAGATTGGCCACGCCCCTCCGGACTCCGTGCTATCCAACGTTTTTTGGGGTTCGCCAATTATTACAGGCAATTTATTCCACATTTTTCTACCGTTGTGGCTCCTATCGTGGCTTTAACCAAAAAAAATGCCGATCCCAAGTCTTGGCCTCCTCAAGCGGAAGACGCCTTTAAACGACTCAAGTCTGCCTTTTCTTCGGCTCCCGTGCTCTCCAGACCTGACCCATCTAAACCCTTCCTATTGGAGGTTGATGCCTCCTCAGTGGGAGCTGGAGCTGTCCTTCTACAAAAAAATTCTTCCGGGCATGCTGTTACTTGTGGTTTTTTTTCTAGGACCTTCTCTCCGGCGGAGAGGAACTACTCCATCGGGGATCGAGAGCTTCTAGCCATTAAATTAGCACTTGAGGAATGGAGGCATCTGCTGGAGGGATCAAGATTTCCAGTTATTATTTACACCGATCACAAGAACCTCTCCTACCTCCAGTCTGCCCAACGGCTGAATCCTCGCCAGGCCAGGTGGTCTCTGTTCTTTGCCCGATTTAATTTTGAAATTCACTTTCGGCCTGCCGATAAGAACATTAGGGCCGATGCTCTCTCTCGTTCCTCGGATGCTTCTGAAGTTGAACTCTCTCCGCAACACATCATTCCTCCTGACTGCCTGATTTCCACTTCTCCAGCCTCCATCAGGCAAACTCCTCCAGGAAAGACCTTTGTTTCTCCACGCCAACGCCTCGGAATCCTCAAATGGGGTCACTCCTCCCATCTCGCAGGTCATGCGGGCATCAAGAAATCTGTGCAACTCATCTCTCGCTTCTATTGGTGGCCGACTCTGGAGACGGATGTTGTGGACTTTGTGCGAGCCTGCACTATCTGTGCCCGGGATAAGACTCCTCGCCAGAAGCCCGCTGGTTTTCTTCATCCTCTGCCTGTCCCCGAACAGCCTTGGTCTCTGATTGGTATGGATTTTATTACTGACTTACCCCCTTCCCGTGGCAACACTGTTATTTGGGTGGTCGTTGATCGATTCTCCAAAATGGCACATTTCATCCCTCTTCCTGGTCTTCCTTCAGCGCCTCAGTTGGCTAAACAATTTTTTGTACACATTTTTCGTCTTCACGGGTTGCCTACGCAGATCGTCTCGGATAGAGGCGTCCAATTCGTGTCTAAATTCTGGAGGGCTCTCTGTAAACAACTCAAGATTAAATTAAATTTTTCTTCTGCATATCATCCTCAATCCAATGGACAAGTAGAAAGAATTAACCAGGTCTTGGGTGATTATTTACGACATTTTGTTTCCTCCCGCCAGGATGATTGGGCAGATCTTCTACCATGGGCCGAATTCTCGTATAACTTCAGAGTCTCTGAATCTTCCTCCAAATCCCCATTTTTCGTGGTGTACGGCCGTCACCCTCTTCCCCCCCTCCCTACCCCCTTGCCCTCTGGTCTGCCCGCTGTGGATGAAATTTCTCGTGATCTTTCCATCATATGGAGAGAGACCCAAAATTCTCTCTTACAGGCTTCATCACGCATGAAGAAGTTCGCGGATAAGAAAAGAAGAGCTCCTCCCATTTTTTCCCCTGGAGACAAGGTATGGCTCTCCGCTAAATATGTCCGCTTCCGTGTCCCTAGCTACAAGTTGGGACCACGCTATCTTGGTCCTTTCAAAATTTTGTGCCAGATTAATCCTGTCTCTTACAAACTTCTTCTTCCTCCTTCTCTTCGTATTCCTAATGCCTTTCACGTTTCTCTTCTTAAACCACTTATCATCAACCGTTTCTCTCCCAAATCTGTTCCTCCCACTCCTGTTTCCGGCTCCTCGGACATCTTCTCCGTCAAAGAGATTCTGGCATCCAAAAAGGTCAGAGGGAAAACCTTTTTTTTAGTGGATTGGGAGGGTTGTGGTCCAGAAGAGAGATCCTGGGAACCTGAGGACAATATCCTAGACAAAAGTCTGCTCCTCAGGTTCTCAGGCTCTAAGAAGAGGGGGAGACCCAAGGGGGGGGGTACTGTTACGCCGAGCGCTCCGGGTCCCCGCTCCTCCCCGGAGCGCTCGCTACACTCTCCTCACTGCAGCGCTCCGGTCAGATCCACTGACCCGGGGCGCTGCGATACCGCCTCCAGCCGGGATGCGATTCGCGATGCGGGTAGCGCCCGCTCGCGATGCGCACCCCGGCTCCCGTACCTGACTCGCTCTCCGTCGGTCCTGTCCCGGCGCGCGCGGCCCCGCTCCCTAGGGCGCGCGCGCGCCGGGTCTTTGCGATTTAAAGGGCCACTGCGCCGCTGATTGGCGCAGTGGTTCCAATTAGTGTGATCACCTGTGCACTTCCCTATATCACCTCACTTCCCCTGCACTTCCTTGCCGGATCTTGTTGCCATCGTGCCAGTGAAAGCGTTTCCTTGTGTGTTCCTAGCCTGTGTTCCAGACCTCCTGCCGTTGCCCCTGACTACGATCCTTGCTGCCTGCCCCGACCTTCTGCTACGTCCGACCTTGCTTCTGTCTACTCCCTTGTACCGCGCCTATCTTCAGCAGCCAGAGAGGTTGAGCCGTTGCTAGTGGATACGACCTGGTCACTACCGCCGCAGCAAGACCATCCCGCTTTGCGGCGGGCTCTGGTGAATACCAGTAGTGACTTAGAACCGGTCCACTAGCACGGTCCACGCCAATCCCTCTCTGGCACAGAGGATCCACTACCTGCCAGCCGGCATCGTGACAAGCACAACTACTTTGTGTTCAATGGTGGTTACTACCTGCAGACCAGGGGAGCTTCAATGGGGGCGAAATACTCCCCATCTTTCGCGAACATTTACATGTTCCATTGGGAGCAGCTTTTCATCTTTAATGGCGACAATCCGTATAATGACAATATACATTGGATTAGCCGCTATATAGATGATTTATTGATAATCTGGAGGGGTTCGGAGACACAATTCTCTGACTTTGTCCGATATATTGGTAATAATAATTTAAATCTGGGTTTCACCTTTCACTTTGAGAAAACTATGATTAACTTCCTAGACGTTTCGTTGCTTGGCAGGGGTGATGGATTTGAAATTCTCCCTTACAGAAAAGATACAGCTACTAATTCTATTTTATTAGCCTCCTCCTGCCATCCACGACGCGTCTTGGATAACATTCCATTTGGAGAACTATGCAGAACGAAACGCAACTGCTCTTACGAAAAGCTATTTAAAAATGCTGCTGAAGAACTCCACACTAGATTTAAAGAGAGGGGTTATAGTGAAAGAGTATTAGAAAAAGCCCATAAAAGAATTGAGGGACTGGAGCGTAAAGAGTTAATAACATACTCTAGAAGACAACAAAACAGAAGGGGATCGTACAATGCTGGAGGGAAGGTAGCCAAACATAAGGACAAGAAACCGTTTTTTTGTGACACCATATAGTACACAATTCGGACAAATTAAGAGGATTTTAAATAGCTACAACCCAGTATTGGAAATGGACCCAATACTCAAAGATATACTATCAGATGGCATCTCCATTGTATCTAAAAGAGGCCCTACTATTGGTACTAAAGTTTCACCCAGTCTATTTAAAAGTCAAAAAGAAAATAATAGAGATCAGGATTGGCTCAGAAATATAGGAAATCGGAAATGTGGTCATACTAGATGTATCACCTGTGTCCATATGACAAACTCGAACACAATAACATTGTGCACAACAGGTAGGACACATAATATACATCAGTACATTAACTTTAATACTAAATCTATCATATATGTAGCCACTTGTACAGCATGTAATTTACAGTATGTAGGCTGTTCAGGGAACTCACTAAAAATGAGGTTTAGGAAACACACATCAGACGCTAAAAGCACCTTAACAAGTATTTCCATGCTGTCACGTCATTTTAGAGAGTCCCATTTGGGGGACACCACCAACCTACAAGTATCGGGGGTGGAAAAAGTCACACTAGGATCCAGAGGAGGCGATCTCAGGAGGAAATTATACAATAGGGAAGCCTATTGGATGTTCCTCCTGGGAACGAGGCACCCACAAGGATTAAATAAAAGACTTGATTTAATGTTGTCGTGTGCGTAGATTATGCTTACGTGAACAAAGACATACCAGTAGATGTGTGCACTTAGTTAATCTATCCTGTGGTTCTAGTGTGTTTCTCGCTCCCGAAAATATATTTTGTTACAATATGTATATATTTAGTTTGATTATTTCATCATAGGAGAGAGTTCACACTGAGAGGTACATGTCATGCGTTTAACAGTTATATAGTGAATAGTTTGTACCACTCCCTAAATGACCAGTTCAAAGTACCTACTTTGCACATGCATATATAAACATAGATAAAGTTGCAGAGAGAAATAGTCTGGTGTGGAACCAAAACTATAGCAACACATGTGCCCATGTGTGAACTCTCCCCTAAATATACCAAGGATTCCCAGTTCCATGTTTTGTAACTAACTGTTTTAACCCCTTAAGGACCGGAGGTTTTTCCGTTTTTGCATTTTCGTTTTTTGCTTTTTGCCTTTAAAAAATCATAACTCTTTCAAATTTACACCTAAAAATCCATATGATGGCTTATTTTTTGCGCCACCAATTCTACTTTGTAATGACGTCAGTCATTTTGCCCAAAAATCTATGGTGAAGCGGGAAAAAAAATCATTGTGCTACAAAATTGAAAAAAAAAAAACGCTGTTTTGTAACTTTTGGGGGCTTCCGTTTCTACGTAGTACATTTTTCGGTAAAAATGACACCTGATATGTATTCTGTAGGTCCATACGATTAAAATGATACCCTACTTATTAAGGTTTGATTTTGTCGGACTTCTGGAAAAAATCATAACTACATGCAGGAAAATTAATACGTTTAAAATTGTCATCTTCTGACCCCTATAACTTTTTTATTTTTCCGTGTATGGGGCGGTATGAGGGCTCATTTTTTGCGCCGTGATCTGAAGTTTTTAACGGTACCATTTTTGCATTGATAGGACTTATTGATCACTTTTTATTCATTTTTAAATGATATAAAAAGTGACCAAAAATGCACTATTTTGGACTTTTGAATTTTTTTGCGAGCACGCCATTGACCGAGCGGTTTAATTAATGATATATTTTTATAATTCGGACATTTCCACACGCGGTGATACCACATATGTTTATTTTTATATTTATTTACACTGTGTTTTTTTTTTTTATTGGAAAAGGGGGGTGATTCAAACTTTTAATAGGGGAGGAGTTAAATGATCTTTATTCACTTTTTTTTTCACTTTTTTTTTGCAGTGTTATAGGTCCCATAGGGACCTATAACACTGCACACACTGATCTTCTATGTTGATCACTGGTTTCTCATAAGAAACCAGTGATCAACGATTCTGCCGCATGACTGCTCATGCCTGGATCTCAGGCCCTGAGCAGTCATTCGGCGATCGGACAGCGAGGAGGCAGGTAGGGGCCCTCCCGCTGTCCTGTCAGCTGTTCGGGATGCCGCGATTAGCCGCGGCTATCCCGAACAGCCCGACTGAGCTAGTCGGGAACTTTCACTTTCACTTTTAGCCGCGCGGCTCAGCTCTGAGCGCGCGGCTAAAGGGTTAATAGCGCGCGGCACCGCGATCGGCGCTGCGCGCTATTAGAGGCGGGTCCCGGCTTCACTATGACGCCGGGCCCGCCATGATATGACGCGGGGTTACTGTGTAACCCAGCGTTATATCAGAAGAGCAGGACCAAGGACGTACCGGTACGTCCTTGGTCCTTAAGGGGTTAATTAAGATTCATGTGGTCATGTGACCAAACGTATGTGTATTTTAACAAGTACTTTTGAATGTGTGTCTATCTTCGACTAAGCACCTGAGCGTGCGAAACGCGTCAGATCCTGTCCTGCCTATTGCGTTTTGAATAAAGCCATTTATAAGTTTTACTTGCCATTCCCTGAGTGCCGGGCGTATTCTTTTGTGGTTTCCATTATATCGGGAGCTGTACCGGTGTCCGTGGCATGTGGACGTGCAGTAGACGCAGGAGCGGTGAGCGGTTCTACCTTGTATATATATATATATATATATATATATATACATATATATACTAGCTGAGTACCCGGCATGGCCCGGTTTTTCCTTCCTCACCCTTGTTGGGGAGATAAATCAACAAAGGAGGAAGCTTTTGACTTCATATCCCGTCCTCATATATTGTTGTCATATCCCAACCCCATATCCTGTCCTCATATCCCAACCTCATATCCCGTCGTCATATTCCGACCTCCTGTCCCGTCCTCCTATCTCGACCTCCTATCCCGACCTCCTATCCCGACCTCCTATCCCGTCCTCCTATCCCGACCTCCTATCCCGGTCCTCCTATCCCGGTCCTCCTATCTTGGTCCTCCTATCCCGGTCCTCCTATCCCGGTCCTCCTATCCTGACCTCCTATGCGGTCCTCCTATCCCGTACTCCTATCCAGGTCCTCCTATCCCATACTCCTATCCAGGTCCTCCTATCCCGTCCTCCTATCCCGGTCCTCCTATCCCGACCTCCTATCCTGGCCTCCTATCCCGTCCTGTAATATGTGTACCAGGTATTAAAATATCTCCCGACGTACAGATGTTATGTGAGAACATACATTTCCCATTTATTTGCATGGGACTGTAAACAAAAACCCCGACACTGACAAATGGGGGTAGTTAAGGGTTAAATTAACTTTCCTATATTTTAAGTGGACATATAAGTAACATGTGACCAAGTATTATCGAAATATCTCCAGCCGTTTGGAAGTTATGCAGTAACATATATTTCCCATTGACTTGTATGGGACTTTAAACATAAACCCCGCCCCTGGCAAATTGGGGTGAGTAAGGGTTAAATTACCTATCCTATGTTTGTTGTTGACATATAAGTAACATGTGTGCCAAGTTTCATGTTAATATCTTTAGCCGTTTTTGTGGAACATACACACATACATACATACACACACATTGAGTTTTATAAATATAGATACATAAATAAAAGTTAGGAGGAGAAGCACCGTGTGGCAGGATTCAAGATCCGTTTGGGTGCTCAGCTTCAGGAGCAGACCAACTCCCAATGTAATATCCCAAAAATTAGGTAGAAGTGGCACTCCTATGTAGGAGGTAAACATGGTTTATTCACTCATCTGTGTACAGCGACGTTTCAGCTTATCAATGTTTGAGAAAGGCTTTATTGATAAGCCGAAACGTCACTGTATACAGATGAGTGAATAGACCACGTTTACTTTCTACATTGGAGTACTGCTTCTACCTCATTTTTTGGATATATATGTGTAGCATCATTATTTCTAAATTTCTTCTTGGATCACAGCTCATATCACTTCATAATTTTTCATATACACAGCCCACTGTTCCAAAGATCTGTCAAACGCCAGTGGGGTGTAAATGCTCACTGCACTCCTAATTAAATTCTGTGAGGGGTGTAGTTTCCAAACTGGGGTCACATGTGGGGAGTCCACTGTTCTGGCACCACGGGGGGCTTTGTAAACGCACATGGCCCCTGACTTCCATTCCAAACAAATTCTCTCTCCAAAACCTCAATGGCGCTCCTCCTCTTCTGAGCATTGTAGTGTGCCAGCAGAGCACTTGAAATCCACACATGGGGTATTTCCCTACTCAGAAGAAATGTAGTTACAAATTTTGGGGGGCATTTTCTTCTATTACCTCTTGTAAAATGTAAAATTTGGGGGGGAAACTGTATTTTAGTAAAAAAAAAAAAATTAGGTACTGAAAGGATTAAGATTTTTTAATAGAAGTAATTTACAAATCTGTTTAACTTTCTGAAGCCAGTTGATATATAAAAAAAAGTTTTTTCCTGGAATACCCCTTTAACGAAAAGTCGTCAAACAACTGTGGGATGTTAAGGCTCACTGGACCCCTTGTTACGTGCCTTTAGGGGTGTAGTTTCCAAAATAGTATGCTATGTGTTTTCTTTTCCTGTTGTTCTGGCACAATAGGGACTTCCTAAATGCGACATGCCCCCCAAAAACCATTTCAGCAAAATTCACTGTCCAAAATTGCATTGTCGCTCCTTCCCCTCTGAGCCCTCTACTGCGCCCGCCGAACACTTCAAATACACATATGAGGTATTTCCTTACTCAAAAGAAAATGGGTTACAAATTTTGCTGGCTTTTTTTCCTATTACCCCTTGTAAAAATTCTAAAACTGGTTCTACAAAAAGTGTGAAAAAATGAAGATTTTGAATACTTTGAGGGGTGCAGTTTTTATAAAGAGGTCATTTATGTTGTATTTCTAATATGAAGGCCCTTCAAATCCACTTCAAAACTGAACTGGTCCCTGAAAAATTCTGATTTTGAACATTTCGTGAAACTTTTTTAAATTGCAGCTGAACTTTGAAGCCCTCTGATGTCTTCCAAAAGTAAAAAAAAAAATCAACTTTATGATGCACTCATAAAGTAGACATATTGTATATGTGAATCAATATATAATTTATTTGGAATGTCTATTTTCCTTACAAACAGAGAGCTTCAAAGTTAGAAAAATGCTAAATTTTCAATTTTTTCATAAAATCTTGGAATTTTTTACCAAGAAATGATGCAAGTATTTACCACTAATTTACCACTAACTTAAAGTAGAATATGTCACGAAAAAAGTGTCGGAATCAGAATGAAAAGTAAAAGCATCCCAGAGTTATTAATGCTTAAAGTGACGCTCTGGTCCTTAAAGTGAAAAGGGGCTTGGTCCTTAAGGGGTTAAGATGAGTAACACTTTCCTCAAAAAGGTGGAAGGGAACAATGTATTGTCCATTGTAGAAGGGGGTAAAAAAATTCCCCTGTAAGGCCCTCCTCTCACCCAATTAATTCCCTTATTGGCAAGTGTTATTCGCCCTAAAAAGGGTAGCCTACACAGGAAACTCTCCCTATTTCCACCTAAAAACCCTGTGAAATGGCAGTGTTTGTAGGTGGAAATAGGGAGAGGTTGCTATGTGGGGCCGCAGTTTTTAGGGCGAGTAACACTTGCAAAGAAGGGAATTAATAATGCGAGCGTCGGACCTTTCAGGGGAAATTTTTACACCCACCGGTTACAATGGACCATACAAAGGAATATCTGCAACTGGGGAGCAGCACCTTAAATATGTTTAGCACTATCCATATTTGTGAAGTGTTGGTGTGGCACCATGGTCAATCTACTCTGATGCATCAGGCATTGGTGGGTGGAAATCCTGGCTGATCCATGCCTGATTCATCTTCACAAAGGTCAGTCTCTCCACATTTTTCATGGACAGATGAGTTCTCCTTGGGGTTACTATGGCCCCCGCCACACTAAACACCCGCTTTGATGGCACACTACTGGCCGGGCAGGACTGTTTTTCTTGGGAAAGCTCTGCTAGTTGCCACAAATCAAGTTTGGCTGCCCAGAAGTCCAGCGGATCTTCAAGGTGTATTGGCATAGACATGTCAAGGTATACCCACACCTGCTCCATGTCTACCTGCTGCTGATGAGTTGCTTCACTATGCGGGTGAAGAAAGCTACTCATCAGCGACTGTAGACTCAGGCTGCTGCTGATGGAGCTGGTACTGCTCCTGCCACCCCACCCCTCCCCAGCAGTCATGGAAGTGGAAGGTGAGTGCAGGGGTACCCCCAAGTCAGACCTGCAAGAGGATGGAGAATTGCGCAGATAGGCATTGGCCAACTGACTACGTAGGATGTCTCTGTAGTAGGTCAGTTTGTCCTTTCTCTCAGTGGGTGTTAAAAAAAGCCCCCCATTTTGTGCCAGCAGCGAGAGTCCAATAAGGTGGAGAGCCAGAAGTCATCCAGCTGCCGAATGGTGACAATTTGTTGTTCACTACGCAAGCAAGTGAGCATGTATCGTGCTGTTTGTGCAAGTGACTCAGAGGGACTCCCTGCCTCCATCTCCACTGCATACTGCCACGGTGTGTCTGGGTCCTCTGTCTCACCTTCCTCATAACCCTCTAGCTGCTCCTGCTCCTCCTCTCCTGTCCGATGGGTAGAAAAAACTAAACTGTGCTCCACTGTGCCCCCCCTCCTCCTTCAATTCAGCCCCCACAGGGCTCATGTGACCGTGAGATGTAGGCGCCACATCTCCAGTACCCTGACCAGCCATCGTTTCCAACACATGTTGTAGTAATTGCAGTAGTGAAATGGAATGACGTTATTCATTCCATAATCCTGGCGACTGACTAATAATGTGGCAAACGGCAGGTGCCACATATGAGCTGCCACTGGTTGACATTGAAATAACACAGGGTGTCCCCCTATCCGCTTGGATCAACAAGAAATCGGTGATGGCTTTTCTCTGTTCGTATATGTCACGATCACACCCTGTCCAGCCAAGACATTAGAGAGAGTGTGATGGTGCAAGGGTTAAAGCCGCCAGACCTCTGGGTATCCACTACTAGTCCCAGCAAGTCACCAAATTAACCCTTAGATAAACGTGTTTTACCAGAGCCTCCTTCAGAAAGGTGAGCTCATATATTTAGAGATCAAAGACCAGAGCTGATTAATTAAACATTTAATCTGATAAAAGGTATCAAAGTGCTGACTATATGAAAATACAGGAACAAATGACATACAGGTATAAAAATATATAACAGAGTTTTGCAAGGCAAGTTCAGAAAACAAAAATGAAGTTCTTACAGCATGATGGTATAGCAGTCCTTGTCAGTGAGAGTGCTGTTCTTAGGATGGTCTTGTCAGCTTGTTGCACAGCATTGAACACCCTGAGTCTAGCATTGTTAAATATTATATATCTGCCTTTTTGGAGGGAGACTCCATTCCCCCCTCCCCTCTGATCCAACCAGGGGGTCTTCTCTCTTCCTGGACACTTATCTGTTTGATTATATGATGGGACCAGAGTGCATGACTTCAAAAAAGCCTTTGACTTCAAAGGAGATGTAAACAAACAGCCAGACCCCCAATAAAATGCAATACACAAGCCCACTACTTTTTTATAGTAAAGCTGGGCTGGCCGGTTAGGCAGGGTTTTGTTTATGAGGTTTTGTTTTTGGTTGTAGAGTATTTCTTATTTATGTTATAGCTGGTTAAGCTTGCTTTGTGTTTTGTATTTGATAAGTTTTGTATTTTTCTAATAAAAAGAGTGTCAGCAGAGAGCACTGTGGTCAGACTGGAAAGAAATCCAAAAAGAAAATAACTTCCTCTGTAGAATACAGCAGCTGATAAGTATTGGAAGGATTAAGATTTTTAAATAGAAATAATTTACAAATCTGGCAAATTTCCCCAACCTCAAGGTTAGTGTTTAACCACTTAAGGACCTAGCGCGTATGGATACGCTTATCCATACGCCCGTGGGAATTTCAGTCCCCGCCGTGCGCCGGGCGGGGACCGGGCCGGGGTGACTGCTGATATCAATCATGACCCCCACCCCCCCCCCCCATCAGGCCCCCCCCCCCCCCCCATCGGTGATCGGCGCAAATCGCAAGTGAATTCACACTTGCGATTTGCGCCGATTCCGGGTCATACGGGTCTATTGTGACCCGGTGACCCGGAAAAGAAGGGGGATTGCGGTTGTTTAAGACACCCACGATCCCCCTGTAGGCATAGGAGTGAGGTGGCAGGGTTGCCACCCCTCCTATCCTTGCTATTGGTCTGCTATTGATCGTCAGAGGCGACGACCAATAGCAGACCGGGGGCGGGGGGGTTAACTTTCGTTTTCCCCGTCCTGCCCACCCACAATAGGCGGGGCAGAACGGGGAACCGAAGGGGACCGGGCGCCGACGTCCACTTACCCGTCCGGAGGCTGCGGCGACGTTGATCGGCGGGCGGCGTCATGTGCTTCTGAAGAGGACAGCTCCCGGGATCCTACAGAAGCCGATAAGTTGATCTGGAGGGCTACAGTCTGAGACTGTGGTCTCTAACTGTAGCCCTCCAGATGTTGCAAAACTGCAACTCCCAGCATGCCCAGACAGCTGTTTGGGCATGCTGGAATATGTAGTTTTGCAACAGCTGGAGGGCTGCAGTTTGAGACCACTATACAGTGGTCTCTAAACTATATCCCTCCAGATTTTGCAAAACTACAACTCCTAGCATGCCCACATAGCTGTTTGTTGTCTGGGCATGCTGGGACTTGTAGTTTTGCAACATCTGGAGGTCCACAGTTTGGATATCACTGTGCAGTGGTCAAAAAACTGTAGCTCTCCAGATGTTGCAAAACTGCAATCCCCAGGATGCCCAGAAAGCAAACAGCTGTCTCGGCATGCTGGGAATTGTAGTTGGGTACCTCCAGCTGTTGCATAACTACATCTCCCAGCATGCCCTTCGGTGATTAGTACATGCTGGGAATTGTAGTTTTGCAACAGCTGGAGGCACACTGGTTGGAAAATACTGAGTTAGGTAACAGAACCTAACTGAAGGTTTTCCAACCAGTGTGCCTCCAGCTGTTGCAAAAGTACAACTGCCAGCATGCACAGTCTATCAGTACATGCTGGGAGTTGTAGTTTTGAAACAGCTGGAGGTTTGCCCCCCCCATGTGAATGTACAGGGTACATTCACACAGACAGGTTTACAGTAAATTTCCTGCTTCAAGTTTGGGCTGCGGCAAATTTTTTGCCGCAGCGCAAACTCCTAGCAGGAAATTCACCGTAGCACGCCAGAGTGAATGTACCCTAAAAACACTACACTACACTAACACATAATAAAGGGTAAAACACTACATGTACACCCCCCCTTACACTGTGTTCCCCCCCCCCCCAATAAAAATTTAAAAACGTCTTGTACGGCAGGGTTTCCAAAACGGAGCCTCCAGCTGTTGCAAAACAACAACTCCCAGCCACTAACTGTCCAGGCATGCTGAGAGTTTAGCAACAGCTGGAGGCACCCTGTTTGGGAATCACTGGCGTAGAATACCCCTATGTCCACCCCTGTGCAATCCCTAATTTAGTCCTCAAATGCACATGGCGCTCTCTCACTTCGGAGCCCTGTCGTATTTCAAGGAAACAGTTAAGGGCCACATATTGGGTATCTCCGTACTCGGGAGAAATTGCACTACAAATTTTGTGGGTCTTTCTTTCCTTTTACCGCTTGTGAAAAGGAAAAGTTGGGGGCTACACCAGCCTGTTAGTGTAAAAAAAAAAAAAAAATTTAAACTAACATGCTGGTGTTGCCCCATACTTTTTATTTCCACAAGCGGTAAAAGGAAAAAAACACCCCCAAAATTTGTAACGCAATTTCTCCTGAGTACGAAAATACCCCAGATGTGAGCAAAAAATGCTCTGCGGGCTCACAACAAGGCTCAGGAATGAGAGCGCACCATGTACATTTGAGGCCTAAATTGGTGATTTGCACAGGGGTGGCTGATTTTACAGCGGTTCTGACAAACGCAAAAAAATAAATACCAACATGTGACTCTATTTTGGAAACTACACCCCTCACCGAACGTGACAAGGGGTATAATGAGCCTGAACACCCCACAGGTGTTTGACGAATTTTCTTTAAAGTTGGATGGGAAAATGAAAAAAAAAAAAATTTTCACTAAAATGCTGGTTTTACCATAAAATTTTCATTTTCACAAGGGAAAATAGGAAAAAATCCCCCCAAAATTTGTAACCCCATCTCTTATGAGTAAGAACATACCCCATATTTGAATTTAAAGTGCTCTGCGGGTGAACTACAATGCTCAGAAGAGAAGGAGCGCCATTGGGATTTTGTAGAGAAAATTTGTCCGGAATTGAAGGCCACATGTGTTTACAAAGCCCCCATAGTGCCAGAACAATGGACCCCCGACACATGTGACCCCATTTTGGAAACTACACCCCTCACGTAATGTAATAAGGGGTACATTGAGAATTTACGCCCCACAGGTGTCTGACAGATTTTTGGAACAGTGGTCCGTAAAAATGAAAAATAAAATTTTTCATTTGCACAGCCCACTGTTCCAAAGAGCTGTGGGGTGTAGATACTCACTGCACCCCTTATTAAATTCTGTGAGGGGTGTAGTTTCCAAAATGGGGTCACATGTGGGGGGGTCCACTGTTCTGGACCACGGGGGGCTTTGTAAACGCACATGGCCCTGACCATTCCAAACTAATTCTCTTTCCAAAAGCTCAATGGCGCTCCTCCTCTTCTGAGCATTGTAGTTCGCCAGAACTTTCACAGAAAGAAAGCCGTTCACTGCGGCATCTTGGTCATTAGATCGGTCAGCCTGGTCCCAGCCGGAGTGGTTGTGGTGCAAAACTGTGCAGCTAGGAAAAAAACGCCAGTAAGTGCCCGCTGCATTCACCAGCACAGAAAGCCATATATGCCAGCGGAAAGCCGCCACATAAATGCTGCCCGTGCTGTATGCCGCCACTATGCAAATATATCTAACACAGCCTGCAGTCTGTTCACACCTATTGTGAAAACATTCATTTCAGCTGGGATTACACTTGGCGTGTTTGTCATAAAAAACACCATGCTCGCTGCGGGCACATGTTAGGTTGGAATCAATAGGGTAATATGAAACACCAGACACTAATGGGGGTTTCTTCATCCTTTTATGGTGTTTTTAGGCTATCAAATCTGTGGGATGCCGAGAGAATGTTTATTTTTTATTTTTGGGGGGGTATTTTCTCACTATTTTATTTTTATAGAAATCCTTCAGTCAAATGATGAAAGAATCACATGACTTGTAATGAGAAAAGCCAGAGGGAAAAAAAACACCAAAGAAAAAACACTTCCTATAATAATAATAATAATAATGATGATGATGATGATGATGATGATGATAATAATAATACACATTGGGACAGATGACCTGTGCAGAGGTCAAGTGGACCAGTTGCCCATAGCAACCAATCAGATCGCTTCTTTCACTTTTCAGAGACCTTTTTAAAAATGAAAGAAACTACCTGATTGGTTGCTATGGGCAACTGGTCCATTTTCCCTCTTCCCTGGTTTTGATAAATCTCTAAGACCCCCCCCCAGTGCTTTTAGCAAAAATAACACAAATAGCTGAGAAAAGAAATGAGGGGGAAGATTTTGATGTTTGTTTGTTTTTTGCAAAAAAAGAAAAAAACATCAAACAAGAATTGTGTTTGTTCCTAGGCTTAGGCTGTGATTAAAAACAACATATAAATGGTGTTTTTCAAAGCCCACATTGCTTTATTTCTGGTGCTTTTCCCCCCTTTCGACAGACGTCTGTCCAGCTATTGCAAAGCTACAACTCCCAGCCAGTGGCGGATCCAGGGGGGGGGCAACGGGGCAATTGCCCCCCCCCCCCCGAGATTGCTGCCTCCCCGCTCCCTAGCATGGTGGAGCCAAAGCTGTAAGCTCCGGCTCCACCATTCACTAACCCAGTGTTTTTCAACTACTGTGCCACGGCACACTAGTGTGCCGTGACATAGTGTAAGATGTGCCGTGGGAAAAACACCCGCCGGGTGTTTTTGCCGCGGGACACCTCTTTGTCCCGAAAGATGCTTTTGGGACACAGGGATGCCTCTAAGTCCCTGCGGCCCCGCGTTTACTTTAAAAACGCGGGGACCGCCGGGAGGTAGCGCACGCAGGGACGTCACTGACGTCCCATGCGTGCGCCCATAGCAACAATCGCAAGAGGACCGGAGCAGCGAGGAGGACGCGCACTGTCAACTTGGTAAGTGTTACCAGCGGCGCGTCACCTTTGGTGTTCCGAGCACCGCTCCTCCGGTCCCGGGACCTACTTGTATAGCCGGACCGGAGGAGTGGTGCTCGGAACACCGAAGTGGGGCAGTACACAGGCATACAGCCTTCAGTAATACACTGTATGGCTGAAGGCTGTATGTTTGTGGGGGAACTGCACCTAACGTGGGGGGACTATACTGGGCCTAATGTGGGGGGACTATACTGGGCCTAATGAGGGGGGGACTATACTGGGCCTAATGTGGGGACTATACTGGGCCTAATGTGGGGGGACTATACTGGGCCTAATGTGGGGGGACTATACTGGGCCTAATGTGGGGGGACTATACTGGGCCTAATGTGGGGGGACTATACTGGGCCTAATGTGGGGGGACTATACTGGGCCTAATGTGGGTGGACTATACTGGGCCTAATGTGGGGGGACTATACTGGGCCTAATGTGGGGGGGACTATACTGGGCCTAATGTGGGGGGGACTATACTGGGCCTAATGTGGGGGGACTATACTGGGCCTAATGTGGGGGGAATATATGGGGCCTAATGTGGGGGGACTATACGGGGCCTAATGTGGGGGGACTATACGGGGTCTAATGTGGGGGGACTATGCGGGGTCTAATGTGGGGGGACTATGCGGGGCCTAATGTGGGGGGACTATACGGGGCCTAATGTGGGGGGACTATGCGGGGTCTAATGTGGGGGGACTATACTGGGCCTAATGTGGGGGGGACTATACTGGGCCTAATGTGGGGGGACTATACTGGGCCTAATGTGGGGGGACTATACTGGGCCTAATGTGGGGGGGACTATACTGGGCCTAATGTGGGGGGGACTATACTGGGCCTAATGTGGGGGGGACTATACTGGGCCTAATGTGGGGGGGACTATACTGGGCCTAATGTGGGGGGACTATACTGGGCCTAATGTGGGGGGGACTATACTGGGCCTAATGTGGGGGGACTATACTGGGCCTAATGTGGGGGGGACTATACGGGGCCTAATGTGGGGGGACTATACGGGGCCTAATGTGGGGGGACTATGCGGGGCCTAATGTGGGGGGACTATGCGTGGTCTAATGTGGGGGGACTATGCGGGGCCTAATGTGGGGGGACTATGCGGGGGCCTAATGTGGGGGGACTATGCGGGGCCTAATGTGGGGGGACTATGCGGGGCCTAATGTGGGGGGACTATACTGGGCCTAATGTGGGGGGACTATACTGGGCCTAATGTGGGGGGGACTATACTGGGCCTAATGTGGGGGGGACTATACTGGGCCTAATGTGGGGGGGACTATACTGGGCCTAATGTGGGGGGACTATACTGGGCCTAATGTGGGGGGGACTATACTGGGCCTAATGTGGGGGGGACTATACTGGGCCTAATGTGGGGGGACTATACTGGGCCTAATGTGGGGGGAATATATGGGGCCTAATGTGGGGGGACTATACGGGGCCTAATGTGGGGGGACTATACGGGGTCTAATGTGGGGGGACTATGCGGGGTCTAATGTGGGGGGACTATGCGGGGCCTAATGTGGGGGGACTATACGGGGCCTAATGTGGGGGGACTATACTGGGCCTAATGTGGGGGGACTATGCGGGGTCTAATGTGGGGGGACTATACTGGGCCTAATGTGGGGGGACTATACTGGGCCTAATCTGGGGGGACTATACTGGGCCTAATGTGGGGGGGACTATACTGGGCCTAATGTGGGGGGGACTATACTGGGCCTAATGTGGGGAGACTATACTGGGCCTAATGTGGGGGGACTATACTGGGCCTAATGTGGGGGGGACTATATTGGGCCTAATGTGGGGGGGACTATACTGGGCCTAATGTGGGGGGACTATACTGGGCCTAATGTGGGGGGGACTATACTGGGCCTAATGTGGGGGGACTATACTGGGCCTAATGTGGGGGGACTATACGGGGCCTAATGTGGGGGGACTATACGGGGCCTAATGTGGGGGGACTATGCGGGGCCTAATGTGGGGGGACTATGCGTGGTCTAATGTGGGGGGACTATG